>NC_047509.1:17204609-17464609 GCF_902827115.2 Pseudochaenichthys georgianus
TAACTGACAAGCCAACACACACATAATCAAACAGAGCTGGTTTCAGTGATACACTGTATGTTTGAGTTCATGGACTTGGACATGGACATGGACACCATCTTGATTTTTTGGTGAGAATGGAAGATGCCAGTCTGAGGTTAGGACCTTCACCTGCACGTTGGGCCTGCTGCATTTCAAAAGTCTGGGGATTCATTTAAAGAGATTCTTTATCTGACTGACCTATGATGTGCACTCAGTCAGAAACATTTTGAGCATATCGGAAGGATGTTAACCGACCGAACGGATGGCTTTGTTAATCATCTTACAAAGTTATAAAAGAGAACTTGGATGTAACAATTTGGAAGATTATAGCTTTGCATTTTAACATTTGAGTCACAATTTAAGTCTTGCTTTTGACGTGAATGATTCGATCCTGTTTGTTTAGTTGAGTGCTTGTTTTATTTTAAGCAGGAAATCTGAACATGAAATACTTCTTTACACTTTTGGAGAATTTTGTGATGGGAATGGTTGTAGTTTCTTATATTTTCAGCAGATCAAAATTCAGATAAAAGGTATTTTTAAATCCTTTTCTGCATTAGGAATGACCTTTTGTGTAGAGATGAAGTTCCGGCATTCTGATTGGTTATGAAGTTGAACAAGTTGGACTTCCTTAGTAGAATAATCTGCTGACTTCTCAGTGCTATAGTTTAATACCAGCAGGGTGGATTTAACAGTTAACAGGAAAATGCTGACGTGGTCATATAATCAAAGAGCTATACATGCCTGAAATCTATAAGTATTTTCATTTGGTTTGAACTCAATTAAATGGAAGAGTGAGTTGACTGCACAGTGCACACACTAGCCTCCCTACATCACTATTATTGATTACAAAACAGTTCATAGATGCTGAGCAATGTAGTTATTACATTACATTAGTTATTACAACACTGATCCAATACCAGTAGCTCTGAAGCAATGCCGTTATGATGGAAAAGCATCGATGAGGATGTAAGAGACTATGTTCCTGTTTAGAGTAACATTTTTAGTATTGATCAACTCACATAAAGTATTCCTCCTTGTTGAATCACTGCAGACTGAACAGAGAGGTCGAAGTAAATGTATTTCAAACCGAAAAATATGAAATAAAATATAAAAACCTCAACATTGATTATTGATACGATTGGTCAATACTGAAGAGAGTGGGGGCAGTATATCTGTAACAGTGGATTATGCATGCAGCGCAGAGATACGACCGAAATGGAAAAAATAGGACGCATTTATTTTATTGTGAAAAGCTCACAGGCCTAAATAAAGAGTCCAAGGCTGCAGCCGAATAGTCCAAAATGTCAGGATGCGTGGAAAAGGTGGGGCCCAAATGCAGAATTTAACAAAAAGCGAGCTTTATTAAATCATAAAAGCTGTGGCAAAAAGGCAGTATCCAAAAACAAACGAGCAGCACAAGGAACACAGACCGTGGAAACATGGAGGGGAAACAATGGACCGACATGGAACACAGGGGAAGACTAGACTAAATACACAGAAGGGTAATCACAGGACAAGACACAGCTGGGCAGGGGAGGGAGAAACACAAGGGCAACAGGTAAACACAATGAGACACACCAGGGAAACTAACGACAGGGAGGAGGACCAGACAAAACACAAGGAGGAAGACAAAACACCAAATGAACAGACTTGCAAAACCCATAACCAGACAGACAACACTAAAACCGTGACATAAACCTAGGAGTGTGACACAACTCAGCTCCTATCACCTCTATCCCTATCGTCATCGCCTCTATCCCTATCGCCTCTATCCCTATCGCCTCTATCGCCATCGCCTCTATCCCTATCGCCTCTACCCCTATCGTCTCTATCCCTGTCGTCATCGCCTCTATCCCTGTCGTCATCGCCTCTATCCCTATCGTCATCGCCTCTATCCCTATCGCCTCTATCCCTATCGCCTCTATCCCTATCGTCATCACCTCTATCCCTATCGCCTCTATCCCTATCGCCTCTATCCCTATCGCCATCGCCTCTATCCCTATCGCCTCTACCCCTATCGTCTCTATCCCTGTCGTCATCGCCTCTATCCCTATCGCCTCTATCCCTATCGTCATCGCCTCTATCCCTATCGCCTCTATCCCTATCGCCTCTATCCCTATCGCCTCTATCCCTATCGTCATCACCTCTATCCCTATCGCCTCTATCCCTATCACCTCTATCCCTATCGCCATCGCCTCTATCCCTATCGCCTCTACCCCTATCGTCTCTATCCCTGTCGTCATCGCCTCTATCCCTATCGTCATCGCCTCTATCCCTATCGCCTCTATCCCTATTGCCTCTATCCCTATCGTCATCACCTCTATCCCTATCGCCTCTATCCCTATCGCCTCTATCCCTATCGTCATCACCTCTATCCCTATCGCCTCTATCCCTATCGCCTCTATCCCTATCGTCATCGCCTCTATCCCTATCGCCTCTATCCCTATCGTCTCTATCCCTATCGTCTCTATCCCTATCGTCATCACCTCTATCCCTATTGCCTCTATTCCTTGACCTCTGTGTGAAACGTCACGAGGTTAAGGAATAGTGGATAGTAGAATTCAAAAGGATTTAGAAGAAGAGACTGCGGTGCTTTGAGAATCCGACTGCACTTTCACTATCCAACCCATGAATGTGCGTCTGCTGCTGTGGGGAAACTACAGTTTTCTATACAGTGGACTACAACATGGATGTTTAAAAAGAACGAGGGACTACTGTAAACTCATCTAGAGACTCTGCACCGTGCTCTGATGCTGTTGCTTCGCTTTATGAACGTGGACAACAGAGAAACATATTCTTCATGACCAAAGTTGGAATTGAAATACAAAAGGAAAGTGAAACTTATGCTCGTCACCCTCTCCCTCCGGTCCACATTAATACAAATGATCCCAATACATATGATTGTATGAACTAAATATCTTAAAATCAATACAAATGTATTTATTATAAACGTTAGTCCTTACCACCTATCACTGCGTATATCACCATTCAAACATCTTTTAAAAGTTGAACAAACCCCACACAGCTCAGTAAAGACTCTGAAATGTTGACTTTATTTGATCATTTCAGTAAAAACTAACGTTCATATTTCTCTTTTTGATTATAATACTGATGAACGTTCAAAACAAAGCACTTTGGCAACTTACCACATACGTTTTAAAAAGCTTAATAAGCACCGTAACTTTCATGATATCATTTCTCGGTCATAATCGGTTGTTTCCCTGAACGGCCGAATGTTGTGTCACGGCAAATGTTGTGGCCGCGAGGCATTGTGGGGCAGCATTTTCTCCTTTCCTTTAGTAATGGGAGGTCCAGTTGTTCCTACGCTAAAGGAGGTTATAAAGGAAGTTTCAAACCTCCTTTCCTATCATCTAGACCAGAGAATTCAAACGACTCTTATCATGGCAGCCACTGAGGTACTTCTGGGTCATTTCTCTCCGTTAGGAAGGTTCTTAAGCTAAACTGAAAATTCGACCGCAGCCCAAGTTGAGTAACGGGTCTCACAGGCAGGTAAAAAACAGACACGTAGGTAGCAGACGGGCTGCATGAAACTGTATTGCAATGATGACAAATTGGCAAGGAAGGAAGACATTTGGCTGTCACTGGTAGAGCTGGATCTAATTCGAGGGAATGCGAAGCAGGAGGGTTAGGAGGGTGAGATGGCCAGGCAGAGCTGATAAGGGAAGTGGGAACAGCTGTGAGAAAGATGGGTGTGGGGTAGGGCTGCAACAAACGACTAATTTGATAATCGATTAATCTATCGATTAATCGATTATTCGGATCGTTAAGGTTTTAACTGTACTACTACTTATATCGATACTGCTTATCGATCCGGTCCTTTTAACGATAGTATTAACGGTTCTTTTGACAAGAAATAAGGTAAACTAACTAAACAAATTGTGAACAAAACTAACATCGCTTTTTATTTTAATTAAATGCATAATATTTCACATCAAAAGAAACAACAATGTTTTAACAAATCGTATTAAATAATGTGATGACAGAACTGTAAACAGAATAGCTGAAACTTTAACAAAATAAATAACTCAGTTACCTCTAATCATTAACCCATGTTTTTATAACTGAGTTATCTCCGTGTGTTGCTGCTAGCATACATAACACCTGACGTGGAAATGTTACTCGTGGACGGGGCTACAGAGCTGCTAGAAAGACAGTCGAACCCGGTGCATTTCTCCGTCTGGATGTGGAGCAGTTTTGCTAAATGTTTAGACAAATTGCTCGTGTTACCGCCCTTACATGCTAAACACTTATTGCACTTTTGGTAACGAGCATTGTCCACATCGAGACGGCTAAAGTTTAACCATACCTCGGAGCGCGTTCTCTCCGCCATCTCCTCCGTGTGTGTGTGTGTGTGTGTGTGTTGCATGCATGTAGCGGCTGCGTGTGTGTGTGTAAACTGCCCCGCCCCCTCGCAAGCAGGCGGGGGAGAGATCTCTCGTCTGAATTGGGAAGATCGAAAATACATTATAGACGCATTTTGTAGTCATATTGCATATTAGAAACGGAGTTGGTGACACTAAGACTGCGATATAACGTTTATGTAGCAATAATACATATGACATATGTTTTAAATGTTTCCTGTACCGATAAAAAAGAGCGATAACGTTGGAGCTTAACGGGGTGTAGAACACAGGTGATGACGTCACCAACGAATCGACGACTGAATTAGTTGCCAACTAATTTGGTAATCGATTTTAATCGATTAAGGCGATTAGTTGTTGCACCCCTAGTGTGGGGTAGGGGTGGGCGATATTGAAAAATATGTTATCACGATATTTTCAGGCAGTATCACGATAGACGATATATATCACGATATTTTTTCATGTCGGTTATTATGGTTATTTTTCAAGTTACTTAACAGTACAAGCACCTACAAGGTAACAGAAACTAAAACAAAAAGGAGTAACAGACCAAAATAGCATTTCAAGCTGGTTTTATTTCAGAAATGAAACCCTGAATGAACAAGTGAGCAGTGAACATCAATAAACATGAAAAGGAGGGTAAAACATAACTAAGTAAAACATAAAACATCAATGAGGAAAAGTCAGTGCCAAATAATTAAAATGTAAACTTTAGAGTAGACTTGAAGTGTAATAAAAGACTTTAGCATAACTGAAGGGAAAAACATAAAACGCCACAGCGTCAGTTATGTCTTTCCACCGTTTGCTAGTCTTTTCATCAGGAGCCCCTTTATGAAATGCCTGCCCTATGGTTGCTCGCTGCAAAGAAAGGGGGCGGGGACTTTGGGAGCGTGTTAAACAACTCGGACTGAACGCAAGCAGAGGTGCGCTGACATTGTGAAATCGATCGGTCGCTTGATATATGGTGAAATTTAAAATCAGTAGGTGAGGCTGGGGGAGCGGGAGGGGAAGAGGCTCTCCGTCCGCTGTCATAGCCCCCTGCGCCGCGCACGGAGAGCCTCTTCCCCTCCCGCTATTTTTTTTTTTCAAATTTTCTTTTCAAATTTTTTTTTTTTGTTATCACGATAGGACGATATCTCTGAAAAAGCATATCGTGGAGACCTAATATCGTCACGACGATATATATCGTCATATCGCCCACCCCTAGTGTGGGGTCAGGTGATTTGGAAAGGAGGGAAAGTCCGGCTGAGTTCTGCAATTGATGATTGAGTTCGGTAATAGTCTTGAGGAAGTTGATGAAGAGGGGAACAAAAGGCAGAATGTGAGATATGCGGCCCTCGCCCAGAAGACGTAAGCCATTCTTTTCACAGATTTATAATTTCATCAATATGAAATCTAATGGCATGGCTTGCCTAGATGGTGGTGCAATGCGGGTATCAATATCCCATTATAATGAACTGCCATAATGGCTTTTAATGGATGTAGTAAACGCCCTCTGATTCTTCAGTGGTTGAATGTGAATGTTTCCCACTGAGACTCTGCGGCTGAGGCGCAGGGAAACGAGTCCCGGGCTCTGCTGCAATCTGAAACCTCCGTGTCCACAACAACAGGGATTTCTCCTCACAGCAGCCAGCGTTGGTTACAGATGGTGATGGTAGAAGATTAAGAGGTGCATCTATCCATCAACATGACTTGTGGAACCCCCTGTGCAATGGGACAGTGTTCGCTCCCTGACACCAGATTTTGGTGGCACGTAACGATCCTTAAGTGCCCCAGGGGCTTGGAGCTGTTTTTGACCAGGACGTGGCAAACATAAGCCAAGCAGAAACAAAATTAAGGTGAAGAGGATGAACCGACACACAATAGAGGTGGGAGCAAAAACCCTGCTTATTTCCCCCCCACCACCTATGTTACATAAACATGAGCTTGAAGCTGAACTGCACACACAGCATATGTTTGTTTTCCCCTTAACTGAGCCAGAGGTTTCTCATGTCATCTGCTTCATATCCTCCAGCTGAGCCTCTGTCCCCTGGTGAACCTCAAACTTATTCTTTTTTTTTTTAAATCATATTTTGATTTAAAAAGTGTTCTCTGGGAAACAATACTCTTGAGGAACATAGCCATATGGCTACATCTGCAAATATGTTTCTATGCATAGGGTGCTTTGTGTGTTACATCATTGTACCATTTCCACGTATTGGTATGAAAGTACAACTGACTCTGGTAATGTGATGTCACACCAATCGAGGTAAAAGCTTTAGTTTGCGTGTCATGTCATCTATTTTCCCATAGGTATGCTATTGTAGTGCATTATGCAAAAGACAGAAAACATTACTTAACCTACTCTCTTTTTATGCATATTTCAGAATGATCGGAACTGATCATTCTGCATAAACATCATGAATGTAGGAATTTTTAAATGAGTATGTTTATAAAGAAAATGGTATCCAAGTGAATGATGCAGTTAAAGGAAAATCCCCTGGTTGGTGGTGTGTGAGCCCCTGCTCACACACCACCAACCAACACACAAACACACACACACACACGCACACACACACACACGCTGTTGAATACTCATATATATATTACAGGAATACTTCCAGCAGCAGTGTGTTTATATGATCCTCACGCTCTCAAAGACTACAGATATTTGTACTTGTATCAACAAGGTGACACTAAATACAATATAAAGGCTTAAATATAGATATAGAATAACATAGATATAGGCAAAAACAAAGAAAAAGGCACCATTTAAATGCATCTGATATTTCAGCACCACGGACAGCGCCATGATTTCAACATTACACCGCACTGATATTTCAGAGCCACAGCTTTATTGTTTGGTGGAGAGAAAAAAACAACATTTAATTGTATATTTGTCAGCCTACTTTTTTACGGTTGTCACTCTTTCAAATTATTTCTTAAAGCAATATGAGGGTTTAAGCACCACAACATTTTAAAATGGCACCGATCCCAGATTGAGATCACTGCCAGAATTTTACCAACTGATCCACAGGCCAGGGATCTGTTCACCAAATGTCAGCCAAATTCATTTGTAATTCAGTATTACATGAGTTTTACCTTTATCCATGGATACACAATAAGAACAGATTATATGAATACTTTCGTGACGTTTCGCTCTCTCAAAAGTTTGGCCATTTTGTCTTCATGCGCCAATGAGCAACTCTCATAGGAATGAACGAGGCCCCGCCTCCCACACTGTATCCAGTTCTTATAGAGAGGCGAAGTCCCTCCCTTTCCAGTGGACCTCCATGGGACCTTATTTCGGAAAAATTATGTATTGAAGTTAGGGATGCACGATAATTATCGGCCCGATAATTATCGGTCCGATATTAGGAATTATGACGTCATCCCGATAAACCCGATAACAGTATTAATAGCCCCAATAATATACAATATATTTTTTGGGTAAAAAAAAAAGAAAAAAATACTGCGGTGTGGGTGGATTGGGATGAGGGGTGCTTGTTTTTCACTCGGCTCCTCCCGTTTTGCCAGTACTGTGGTATTAGTGGTTTAGGAAGAGGGGAGTTCTTCACAAATCCAGCGCTCCCTAATACTTCGAACCTGATCAGTCACCTGAAACATCGCCATCGCTACGATGGTGTGTTAAAAGCGTACGAAGACAATAATACAATACAAAGTGTGTGTGTGTGTGTGTGTGTGTGTGTGTGTGTGTGTGTGTGTGTGTGTGTGTGTGTGTGTGTGTGTGTGTGTGTGTGTGTGTGTGTGTGTGTGTGTGTGTGTGTGTGTGTGTGTGTGTGTGTGTGTGTGTGTGTGTGTGTGTGTGATGTGCAACTCAAGGCATATGCTCGAACCGGAGCTGCCTGGACACTGCAATCATGTTGCTGAGTGTGCTGACTTCTCCTACAATGTCCCACTGTCTGGCTTCCTGCATAAAGTCAAGTGCTCGGCGCAGTTGTGGCGAAATGTCGCTCCTCTGTTTTCATTTAAACAGCTCCTTATATCCGTTAGCGCAGCTAGCTAGCACCAGATGCTAACAATGCACGTAAGGTCTCTCCCTCGCTCGCTCGGGCCACACACACACACACACACACACACACACACACCCTCCCGGTCCTCCCGATGGCCAGTCGGTGCCTGCCGGTGAGCGTGGAAGTGTGGTCTGTCACAAGCGGGCGGAAGGAGCGGGGCTGTCAGCATCAGCTTGTAGATGGTATTTTAAACTCGATGCGCGAAAAAATACACATGCGTTAATCGCGTTAAAATAATTAGTGGCGTAATTTTATTTTTTGTTATCGGTCTTGAGAAGCAGGAAGTTATCGGTATCGGTTTCAAAAAACGAATATCGTGCATCCCTAATTGAAGTCAATGGAGAGAGAAAGATTATCGTTTGAATTGTGCCACGAATTACACATATGATGTTTGTCAATTTAAAAGATAATTTTGCAAGTAAAAAAAGAAATGTGTCGTGAAACTGTGAAGTAACACTTTTGTTTGTGTGAAACCGCTCAATGAACTACATCTCCCGTCTCGCACCACACACCAAGACGGCCGCCACGTTGGCACATTTCACTTCTCTCTTTCAGCATGAGGCGAAAATTATTAAACGAGGTGAAAATCACTCCAAGTCTGGGCGTGTTGAGAGCTATACATACACACAAGGGGAGTTAGTCGGTTCCGTAAGAGCCAGCATGCGGGACTGGGATTCTCGGATTTGTAGTCTTTCTAGTTGCGTATTTTTCATAGTCTTATATTTCAACAGTTTACGACAAACTGTGACTTTTTTTTACATGGAAATGATTTTTTAAGATTGACAAACATCATATGTGTAATTCGTGGCACAATTCCACCCAAAGATGATCTTTCTCTCCCCATTGACTTCAATACATAATTTTCCGAAATAAGGTCCCATGGACCGGAAGTAGATGGGCGGGACTTCGCCTCTCTATTATACATCCAGGATATTGACAGACTGATATATCTTTTCCAAATTGGCACACTCCTTCAAGGCTCAAAGTCAAATGTTAACCATCTCTCTTTTAATATTTTATTTTGAATGCTAATTTTCTTGTATTGTTATATTTCTTAAATCAATTTCAACAGTAAGTACATTATTGTCAAACCTAAACACACAATTAAAATAATTTTGGAATAAATGAATGTATTTTTATTGAAATATAAGCACTACAAGTTTAAATGTTGTCATTTAAAGCTGCTTAGCGAAAAATATCCTCATTCCTTGTAGTTTGTATTTTATTGCTGTGAGAGCATCTCCTTCAATCAACTGTGATTACTCAAGTGTCTTGTCAAAAACTCACACAGATAAAGGGTGTGTTTTTCCTTTGTTGTAGCATGCTGAATAAACCAGTATTTAAAGCCTCGTAAATACATATGTAAGGAGAAACCATGAATTAGTAAGGATTTATCCTTGCCCAATGGCACTCTAGTGTGAAAGAAAAGAGAGAGGGACTGTAAGCAACACAGAAACAGAGGGGATTGAAAGGAAAGACAGATTAGGAGACATAAGGGCAATGAAGATGGAGGGACAGAAAAGAGTACTTCATTAAAGTGGCATTCATTATCTGCAGTCTGTGCTGTCCTCTCTTTCTTGACATCATCATCCATCATTCTCCCTCTCCTCTTCCCGTCCCTGTTTTTCCTTTGTTGTGCCTCATATCTTATCCTCTTTCTCTGTCTGTCACATCGTCTTTCCTCTTACTGTAGGTCATCTCTCACTTCCCTGTGCCTCTCTTGTCATCTTCGCACCTTGCCTTATTTATCTCGTTCATTAGAATCTTGTGTGAGTGACTGCCGTGGCCTTTTATAAGGAAGGCATTAGGAACAGAGAGAGGAGAAACAATCCTGGCGTGGTTTTCCTTCCTCTAAATAGCCTCTAACATACGTTCACCCTGTCTGTCCACTCACCTGTTAATTGGGGGTTTTCGTCATGCTGGTCCAGACTGAACAGAGCTAAATTGGGAGCTTTTGGCTCTCTGTTTCTTTGAGTTCAGCAAAAAAATTGTCTAAAACTGGGCTAGAAACTGGGACAGCAAACAGTAGCTAGGACACAGATCAGACAAAATGACTTAAAAGGTACAAATGAAACCCACAAAACAACTGACTGTAATCCTGCTATCAACTCTACTGATTAGAAGAAAAGAAGGACATACGTAATTATAACTTTTGCACCAATCATTATGAGTAACAGTCACTTATTGCTCGCTCTTTATGGTCGTCATTAGGATCTTTTTATATGTTCTTCTGCCACCATCCTCGGCTACATCGCCCCATTACGTAACACCCCAAGCTGTTGTAAAGATGCATCCAACAAGCCACTGCTTTATCAGACTGTGGCTCCCCCTTGGATCGTAACGATGGCTGCCAAAACAACTTCCCCTCAACTCCTGGTAGCCTTTCCCCTGAACAGCGATATTATGTAGCTAAGGCGAGCTAAGGACGGTTGCGGCACAGCACGTTTTTAATTGAAAACAATTACAGTAGGGACTTTGCACCAGCGGGAATGGTTAGTGTTGATGGAGACAGATACAGGCAATTAAACATACTGGGAAAATAAGGAACATTTAACATGCTTTTTTCATTGGATCAGCAGGGAGGAGATAAGTGGAAAGTGTCTCCACTTTCGGCACCTGTGTTAATTGCATGGATTGAGTCAAACGTTCTTGTCTTTTCTGGTGAAGGCTGATGCTAAACATAAAGACGGATAGGAATCAGGAGGAGTTGGCTGTGGAGAGTTCAGCAGCTGAAATAGCAGCTCCATAGCAGGGGAAAAGAAAAAGAGGTCAGAACTGATCCGGATTTATTGGCTCAGCTGGTCATAAAGGAGGCTTTATCCTCACATTGCATTATGCAAGACAAGATCTCTACTGGCTACAGGTGAAGGATGACTGCTCTGCAGACACAGGTTCTCTCAGTCTCTCATTTTCCTCCTCCCGCATGCTCTCTGTATATTTTCTCTCTCTCTCTCAGGATGGATGAGTTTAATACTGAGGTGGTTGGAAGTGCTTTCTTTACTCTGACTTGTGGACAAGCTCTCCTCCTCTGATCCCCCCACATCTTCTCCATTACCTTACCCTCTGGCCTTTGCCTTTTTTCCCCTTCACCTCTTCTTCTCCCTGCTCTCTCGTTCTCAGTTTGTACCATTACTGAGGCATCACATTGATTTCTTAAATGCCTTTCTTAAAAGGTATTGGTGCCTAGTCTGACTGTCGGTGTATCATTCCTTCACTTGTTCTCTCACTTTATGCCAGATGCTCGTACATGCAGTACCAGCCTAGGCACCTCGGGCAGGATCTAAAAGGAGCTTTCAAAACAGGAGATATGGTCTTCTCCGTCTTTTAACAAAATACCAAAATAGATCTGGTGCAGCAGTGGATAATATTGTTGGTTTCGCTCATTCATGAAGCACAAACTCATGAGTTTACGGTTTCATTGAGGACAAACAACCAACTGCCATCTAATTTTATGATCAGTGTGCATGGTTTGTTCTTTCACTACAGTAAAATAATTATTTGTCATTACGATATATGACCACACGCTTATATGCATTCAAGTAATTAAATATATCAGCATAACTAATCTGCTCACAAAATACAAAAACCCTAAGAAAATGTACAGGTGGTCTTAATGCTTTGAAGAGACATGGCACTGAGACTTTGGCAAACAAGTGTCGGTGGGGGTGCAAGGATGTGTGGGCTTTTAAGAAAATAACCACTCCAGTCTACTTCACCAAAAAGAAATCTAGGAAAGCAATAGCAAGTAAAAATGGCGAAGAAAAAGCAACTCAATTGGAGAAAATCTGAGCATGCTCTGCCTTTGCTCTGACCTGGTTCCAGTTAATCCGCCTACTGTACACGATGAACATTACCTCCACACTGTATTTATAGAGCCTTTTGCTCTGTGTCTTTGTGTGTAAGCCGATGTGTATATGAATGTGATTGTATAGTAAATGCAGATTAGGCCATGTCATTTAGGGGCATTTGAAACCCTTGTTTAATACAACCATCAATCCTTTAGGCTGCAATGTGTCACATATATTCTGGTCCGAATTTAAAGGTCCCCTATTATACTGTTTTTCATCAATATATTATAGGTCTCAGATATATACAAAACATGTCTCTGAAGTGTTTGGCTCCAAACACCAAACAGATCATTGTAGCATCCCATAATCCCCTCAGCCCTGTTTCAGAAGTGCTGATTCTGGGTCTGTTACTGTAGATGAAAATAAGGAGCCCCTCCCCACGCCCCTCTGAGAGATATTTGGTTAAAAAGAACTAGGGATGCACGATATTGTTTTTTTTAAACCGATACCGATAACTTCCTGCTTCTCAAGACCGATAATAAAAAATGTTTTACGCCACTAATTATTTTAACGCGATTAACGCATGTGTATTTTTTTTCCTCGGCCGCCCCGTAGTTTCAGAGCGCATCGACTTTAAAATACCATCTACAAGCTGATGCTGACAGCCCCGCTCCTGCCGCCCGCTTGTGGCAGACCACACTTCCACGCTCACCGGCAGGCACCGACTGGCCATTGGGAGGACCGGGAGGGTGTGTGTGTGTGTGGTCCGAGCGAGCGAGAGAGAGACCTTACGTGCATTGTTGTAGTTAGCATCTGGTGCTAGCTAGCTGCGCTAACGGATATAAGGAGCTGTTTAAATGAAAACAGAGGAGCGAAATTTCGCCACAACTGCGCCGAGCACTTGACTTTATGCAGGAAGCCAGACAGTGGGACATTGTACGAAAAGTCAGCACACTCATCACGGATAGTGCAACATGATTGCAGCGTCCAGGCAGCTCCGGTTCGAGCATATGCCTTGAGTTGCCCATAGCTCCAACACGCACGCGCGCGCACACACACACACACACACACACACACACACACACACACACACTTTGTATTGTATTATTGTCTTCGTACGCTTTTAACACACCATCGTAGCGATGGCGATGTTTCAGGTGACTGATCAGGTTCGAAGTATTAGGGAGCGCTGGATTTGTGAAGAACTCCCCTCTTCCTAAACCACTAATACCACAGTACTGGCAAAACGGGAGGAGCCGAGTGAAAAACAAGCACCCCTCATCCCAATCCACCCACACCGCAGTATTTTTTTCTTTTTTTTTACCCAAAAAATATATTGTATATTATCGGGGCTATTAATACCGGTATCGGGTTTATCGGGATGACGTCATAATTTATAATATCGGACCGATAATTATCGGGCCGATGACGTACAACAACATTAACCTTTCTGTTGGTCACTTGTTAGCAGACCCTTCACGCGATGGCAGAGCGAACAGGTACAGGCAGGGCCCATAATGATAGCTCTATAGTTTAAATCTACTACTCACACATGAACATATGGAAATGGGGTACTATTTAAAAAAAAAAAATGTATTTAGGAACCGATCCATGTGATTTGTAGTGGGGGTCGACCTCAAATCCTCTATGGGGGTCCAGGGGCATGCCCCCCGGTAAGATTTTATTTTTTATTTTGGAGTTAAATGCATCAATCTGGTGCATTTTGAGGGGAAAATAAAGAGACTAGATCTATGGAAACAGTGACACCTATATTAAACAGAACTGTATACATTTCAATAATCATAAAATCATGGCCATAACTAATACCATACCATTTCCAATATGAACAAAACACTGAAACGTGTTTATTAATTTATTTTTGGTTCATTTATAGTTTTGAGTGTGTCTGTGCTCCTGAATCAGCCTCTCCTGTCTCCCTCCTCTCCCCCTGCTCCTCTTTGAGGCAGCAGCAAAGACTAGTTTTCTCTCAACAAGTTTTAAAAGTGTATCTTACCTTTTTTCACCCAGTTAACTTTTTATTTATTTATTCATGCATATTTTACTAATCACATTACATTTTATTTAGCTGACGCTTTTATCCAACGCGACTTATAATGACCGATTACAGGGACATTCTCCCTGGAGTAACTAAGGGCTAAGTGCCTTACTCAAGGGCACACTAGTGGTGGTGTTCCTGGCGGGATTTGAACTCACAGCCTTCCGATCTTCAGCCCACCTCACTATCCATTAGACCAATCACTACCCTCTCAAATGGAAATATGTGTTTACATAAATGGTGACCACACCGTTTGAGACCCACTGATAACTTAGACTAAGTTAACTATCTAAACACTCAGAGAGTCCTTTACCTCACCTGAGCTGAGCTTATCCCGAGCTTGAATGACACACAGAGACCAATCAAGGGCTATGATTTATGATCTGTATGACAGTGGCCATGTCGGAAGGCCACATCATGTGAACAGCCAGTCACCCTGTGTGAGGCAGGCCACTTAACAGGCCAGAAGGAGGCGAGATCAGTGCAAGGTAGCGAGGGATCATTGTCCACAAGTTAATCGATCGCAGATGGCGTCGTGGTCACGGACGAATAAAAAAAAAATTATTAAAAAACTAAATGGGTCGCGAAATATACTTGGGCGGCCGTTAATATACCTGGGCGGCCCGCCCAAGTATAGTCTATGTGTGGGAAACCCTGGAGATGTTGCAATCTACGTATTGTTGGAATACCAGAAGGTGTTGAACAAGGCAACCCTACTACGTTCATCTCTAACATGCTTCACGAATTGTTTACCGGACTGGAGAAAGCACCGGTACTTGACCGTGCTCACCGTGTACCCGCTTCCCGACCTAAAGACGGAGAGCGCCCACGCTCCTTCCTCTGTAAAGTTCATCTTTTTCAAGTGAAAGAGGAAATACTGAAACTCTCACGTCAGAAAGGCAAGCGCGTGCTCGGTGGCACCCAGATTTTCATATTCCCTGACTATAGCGCAGATTTGGACAAGCGCAGAGCTGCATATAATGAGGTGAAGGCTGTGCTTCGCAGGGCAGACGTCAGATATGGGCTCCTTTATCCGGCACGACTGCAGATCACTTTCGGCAGTGAGACGAGGATTTTCGACTCTCCCCAATCCGCGATGGAATACTACACTACGAAGATAAAGCCTACAGCCGAAAATATGTGAACATTTGTGCAGCTGTTTGTGCCAGTCTGTTAAATCAAGGAGTCGTTTACCACGGACTGGAAATCGGGATCGGAATGCTCCGGGTGGATGAGGCCTGATTTATCTCGAGAATTACGCTGCTTCCTTATAACGTTTAAACAGACTTTTCATTCACGGGAACTTTTGAGACTCTTTCCCTGAGATCTCCTCGTGCAGGTTTGGTCTGTCTTGTTCACCGGTTGCTTCAGTTCGAGTTTAACTTCAGTAACTACTTAATGAATGTATCTTTTCATGTTTAAAGCATCTTTTTTCACTTCTTATAGTAACAGGTGCTCACAAGATCATACAGATAGCATATAAGCAAGACGTTTGTGAGAGGGTTTAGCTTTGAGCAAAATACCTTTTGCAATTATTTTGCACATGTCTTTTGGGTCTTGTTTTATGTGATTATTGTTTTTAGCTTAGAATAAGGACACTAGAGGAGTTCAATGCTGGATGAGCAAATTCTGTTAACTAAGGACCGAAAGTGGTTAGATATTTAGGTAATGGCGGTTAGAGTAAAGCTTGTTGAGCTTTGGGAAATACACTGTTTGTGTAGGGGAAATGGGAAAATGGGGAGAACAATGTGTGATAAATGTTTTCTTTTTTGTGTGTGTTATAGTCTGTTTTTGTTTTGTTTGTTTTCTTATGGTTTCTGTTATGAATGCTCCAGAGTACGGCAATATTTTAGCACCTTAATCTATGACCAGCTTGCACTTCAGCTCTCCATTCTTTCAATAAGAAATCTTCAATGACGACTCCATCTGCCCGTCCTGGGGTGTATGGCTGCCAGGTCAACTTTATCAGCTGGAACTGTAAGGGCCTTAATCAACCTGTAAAGCGTAAGAAAGTCCTCTCCCATCTTCAGAACCTCAAGGTCAATATTGCATTTCTCCAGGGAACACATTTAAGGATTTCAGACCATTCAAAATTTAAAACTCAGTGGGTGGGTGAGGTGTATCACTCCAAATTCAATGGTGAAGCTTGAGGCACTGCTATACTTATTCACAAATCCGTACCCTTTGTTGTATCTCAGATCACTGAAGACCGCAATGGTCGGTATGTTATGGTATCTGGCTCACTGTATAACACACCCTTAACTCTTATTAATGTTTACGCACCGAACTGTGATGATTATATGTTTTTTAATGAGCTATTCTTAAATGTGCCTGTTGCTGCGGGTCACCAATTGATAGTGGGGGGAGACGTGAATTGTGTTCTAAACCCAAAGTTAGACCGCTCTTCAGCACGGCCCGTGCAGTTAACAAAATGTGCATTGGGTCTGCAGTCACATTTAGAAACTCTGGGAGCCGTAGATGCGTGGCGCTTCCTCTTTCCGTCAGCTAGGCAGTACTCTTTTTTTCCCCCTGTCACCAATCGTACTCACGCATTGATTACTTTTTTATTGACAAACGCCTTCTTCCGATGGTAAAAAATTGCTCCTATGATGCTATAATAATATCAGATCATTGTCCTTTGATCATGGAGCTATGCTTTGAGAATCAACCAACGCCTTCTCGATCTTGGAGATTTAATACCCACTTACTATCTGATGAAACCTTCATAAAATGCATATCTTCAGAAATTGACATATTTTTTGAGATGGATATTGATAAAGACATGAAATGGAGTTATGTCTGGGAAAGTCTTAAAGCATATATCTGTGGGAAAATAATCTCTTATAGCTCCTTCAAAAACAAACAAAGAAGAATGCCCTTGCTGGAGTTGACCAATATGATTTTAAATTTGGATCAGCAACATTCTGCTTCTCCATCTCCTGATTTATATAAAGAGAGATTATGTTTACAGACAGAATTTAATCTTCTTTCTACAAAGCAGACTGAACAGATGATTTTAAAATCAAAGGGATTGGTTTATGAGCAGGGCGAAAGAGCATCCATAATTCTTGCTCACCAATTGCGGCGCTCAGAGAGCTCACGACTAATAGCTCAAATCAGAAATGAATCTGGCCATCTGACCCATGATTCTGGTGAAATCAACAAAACATTTAAGAAGTTCTATAGTAGACTTTACGAATCTGAATCCTGTAGGAACGAAAAACTGCTGGATACATTTTTTTAAGGCATTTCTTTTCCCACTTTAGGCGATGGTGCTAGGAAGCAGCTCAATGATCAAATTACTGCATCTGAAATTGAAGAAGCTATAAAAACAATGCAAGCAGGCAAATCTCCTGGGCCAGATGGCTTCCCAGTTGAATTTTATAGAACCTTTAGCAAAAATCTTACTCCTGTTTTTAAAAGAAATGTATGATGAATCCTTAAGATCCAGCTCCTTACCGCCAACATTAAATGAAGCTACAATATCCTTACTCTTAAAACCAAATAAAGACCCATTAGAACCTTCGTCATACCGCCCAATCTCTTTATTGAATGTTGATTTTAAAATATTATCCAAATGCCTTGCTAGACGCCTGGAAAAACAGTTGCCAACAATAATATCGCAGGATCAAACCGGGTTTATTAAAGGGAGGCACGTTTTTTTTTAATATACGCAGACTGTTTCAAATCTTATACACTCCCTCCTCACCTCAACCTGAGATAGTCTTATCCCTTGATGCCGAAAAAGCCTTTGACCGGGTAGGATGGGATTATTTATGTTATACCCTTGCTAAATTTGGATTAGGTGAACACTATATATCATGGATAAAACTATTATATTCATCTCCGATGGCACAAGTACAAACCAACAAAGAGAAATCTAGTTATTTCCCACTTCACAAGGCAGGGCTGCCCACTATCTCCCCTCCTATTTGCAGTAGCGATTGAGCCCTTGGCAGTTAAACTCCGTTCTGAGGCACATTTTAAAGGAGTGCTTAGGACTAGAGAGGAACATAAACTTTCCTTATATGCAGATGATCTCCTGCTCTACATTTCTGATCCCCTGGGATCGCTACCATATGTCTTCAGTATACTAAACAGCTTCGGAAAAATGTCAGGCTATAAATTAAACCTTCAGAAAAGTGAGTTGCTTCCTATAAATAAAATAGCTAAAACTCTACCTTTTCAAAATTTCAGTCTGGGACAAACATCCGAGTATATTACTTATTTAGGGGTAAAAATTCCACAATTACGTAATAAACTCTTTGACCTCAATTTTACTAACCTTTTAGAAACAGTTAAGAAGGATTTAAAGAGGTGGAATACACTACCCCTCTCCCTGGCTGGCCGAATCAATGCCGTTAAGATGAATGTTTTGCCGAAATGTCTTTATTTGTTTCAATGTGTGCCAGTATTGATAAGAAGAAAATTCTTTGTAGCCCTTGACAAATCTATCTCAACATTTATTTGGAACAATAAACCTTCAAGAATTCGTAAGGCTTTTTTGCAAAGACCAAAACAATCAGGAGGAATGGCTTTACCTAACTTTGAGTATTACTACTGGGCAGCTAATATTCGTAGCATATTATTTTGGAAAATGCCGTTAGACAACCAACAACCATCCTAGTTGGCTGCTGAAGCCTCATTCTGTAAACAATCTTCACTACCTGCTCTCTTGACATGCCCCACAACTGTGGATCTCTCTGCATATAAAAATAACCCAACACTTGGACATTCCCTTAGGATCTGGGTACAGTTTAGGAAAAAATGTGGACTTGTATTAATGCCCCTTTCAGCACCTATTGATCAAAACCATTCTTTTCCCCCATCACTGCAGGACCTTGCTTTTAATATTTGGGAGACAAAAGGTATTAAATATTTTGGAGATGTATATATTGATGGTACTTTTGCCTCATTCACCCAGCTGAAACAGAAATATAACCTTAATAACAACCAATTTTTTAGATATTTGCAGGTTAGAAACTTTGCTGGAAATAATCTAGTTAATTTCCCTTATCCGCCGGATAAAACAATATTAGACCATATTTTGGATGTTAACCCACTCGGGAGGGGTGTGGTTGCTCAAATATAGAAGATCATTTCTCAACTTGACTGCCCCTCCTTATCTATAATTAAAGGCCTATGGGAAGAGGACTTACAATTACAATTGGATGAGGACACATGGGATTCAATTCTAAACAAAGTTCACTCCTCCTCTATCTGAGCACGGCATGGACTCCTACAGTTTAAAATTCTTCATAGTCTACACTATACTAAAGCGAAATTAGCCAAGTTTTATCCTAATGTGAGCCCCATGTGTGCTAGGTGAAAGAATCAAGTAGGAAATCTTATTCACACTTTTTGGACTTGTCCCCGGCTATGCAAGTACTAGGAAGATGTTTTTAAAACTCTCTCAGAAGTGTTTGAAATTCCTCTCAATCTGTCTCCACTGACAGCATTGTTTGGAGTTGTTGCTAGAGAAGCTCAACTTCCAAAATATAAATTAAATGCCATTGCTTTTGCATCGTTGATAGCTCGACGACTAATTCTTCTTAAATGGAAGGATGAGTCACCACCCACCCATACTCACTGGATTAGAGACCTGTTGCAGTTTTTGCATCTGGAGAAAATCCGGTCCACTCTGAAGGGATCTACTGATAGATTTTATAAGGCCTGGCAGCCATTGATCACACACATAGAGAAGTGCAAGCTGGACTTAACTCTTTAAAGAAGATTGCGTATAGATTTGAGTGTTGCTGAATCTGGGTTACTACCATTTCTAAAGCAATATTGTACATTTTGCATATATTTTGTCTTTTTGTTTGTCGTTTGCTTTGTATGTAAAAAATTTTTTTTTTTTATCATTTGTGAGAACGTGTACACTTATCTCATTTACTCTGTTTTGTTTTTTCTTTCATGCTGGGGTAGGGGTGGGGGGTATATTTGATCTGCTTTTTGGCAGTCTGGTTTAAATGTGCACTGTTGCATCTACAGTATGTATTTGACTGCTCAATGACATTCTGTACGATTTTTCTTTGTAAAAAAAAAAAAAAAACTTTCAAAAATAAAGACAGGTTTTTATATAGAAAACTTTCATAATCTCTTTACACAATGTTAAGATGTAAAAGTGTTGACGTTCTGTCAAAGATGTCTATGTATTGTTTTGCAGATATCTACTGAAAAACATGCTAACTGCCCAGCCCCATTTATTCAGTTTTCTTATATCACTTGGTTCTTCAAGAGGGGCTAGTGAGACACTCTGGCAGCAAATTATAATTGTATGAATAAAATAGTAGAAATTAAATGCTGACAACGATTTATGTAGATAAGGTGCCTCGGAATTGCACATTGCACCTTTTTAAAGTTGGAGAAAACTGCTATTCACACAGCCATAAGTGGTTTGATCCAAGAAAATAGAAATTACTTAGAAGTTGCCAACATCTTTCTTGAACAATTATGTCAATTATTTATGGTAAATGTGATTATTGCTAGCGAAAAGTTGATCCTTAAAGGGAGGGAATGCTTTGGGACAGGCTGGCTTGATTGACAGGTGCCACCTTCACGGTTCAGTTTTGGCCCCTCAAAGAACCCAGAGAATGAAGGATTGTTTATTAGCCATGTTGGCAGCTCTGTAAGGCTGTGCATTAAGGTGCTTTGAGCTAAATGCTTATGTCAGCATGTTAACAGCACCATGATATGACTAGACCCGACTAAAGATGTGTTAAATGTTGTTATATATTTCCCTTAAAAGTGGTAATGTACATCTCATAGTGAATGTTTGAGGCGATAGGACAGCCATAAGTATCTGTACAAAATGTTAAGCCAATCCATCAAATGGTTGCTGAGAAATTCCAGTCAGAAACAAAGTGACAACCCTATTGATAGAGCCACTTGGATTAAGTTATAAAGTGCAATAAACAAAATCCTACAACATAAATGGAACTCTTTTTGTGTTAAGTTAATACAACATGACGGCGTTAGGTAAATCAATGCAAATTGTATGTAAATTCAACATAACTGCGTTAAGCAAATACAATATAACTGTAAGATAACTTGTCTTTTTTCCATTTACTTAGCCTAGTTTCGTGCAACCGGTTGACATGACTAGAGTAAGTACATTTGACATTTCATTTCTTTGTGTGTATAGCCTCTTAACTAAGTTTGACTGTTAGTCCAACAGCTAGATGTCTAAGTCCCGTTCTTCACTCCCTCCTCCTCAACATCCTCCCTCAAACAGACAGTCATTACTTACATTTAGGACCTGCAATCAATAAAACAAAATGTATCCTTAGAGGCATTAAAGACACCAGCTCCTTAGAATCATGAACTTTAGTTACACGTGCACTTTTGACCCATAGAGAAAAGAACATTTCCATTCCAGCCTTTGATAACACAGAGACTCTTGTGCTAAAACTGTACGCCAGGAGAACATTGTACACACGCTCACCTCCAGTCAGCTCCACAGGTGTACTGGATGCTATAAGGTGTGAGCAGTATACCCACACACTGTTTATAAATAGAGGGGCCTGACATTCCTACACAAAGCTTCACAGCAGACACCTCTCTGTTGAAATGATCTCCATCCTTATGATTCTTATCCAAAACTTCAATCACCGCTCCTTTCTCCTCCTCTTCTCTGCTCCTCCTCCCTTCTCTTTCCTCCCTTTTCTCCCTCCAGGGAAGGGATTTATCTTCTATAATTCTTCCATCATACTGAATATTTCACAATAGCATTTTTCCCATACACACATTCACATGCTGACTTTCTCATAGAAATGTTCTCACTTTCATTCCCTCACTGTCTTCACATCTGTCCTTGCTTGTCTCTGTCTTTCATTCTTCCATCTTTTTGTCAATGTTATCCTTCTGAATGGTCCTCTTTGTCTGTTGCTCACTATCCATTTGTACTTGCTATGCTAACTCGCTCTCACATTCAAACACACCTACTGCTTCCTCTTTATTTGTAAACACAGGTTACTTATGGCGGCAAAGTTCACCACTATATAAACTGCAGCGTATTTATCACCAGACAGGTTGTCATTTAACATTTAACTTTTCAGATGGGTGCTAATGTTAAAAGAGTCAGCACATCAATGGAAATTGCGTGGGAATTGTACTCATCTATGAATCATTTGTGGTGTGTGTGTGTGTGTGTGTGTGTGTGTGTGTGTGTGTGTGTGTGTGTGTGTGTGTGTGTGTGTGTGTGTGTGTGTGTGTGTGTGTGTGTGTGTGTGTGTGTGTGTGTGTGTGTGTGTGTGTGTGTGTGTGTGTGTGTGTGTGTGTGTGTGTGTGTGTGTGTGTGTGTGTGTGTGTGTGTGTGTGTGTGTGTGTGTGTGTGTGTGTGTGTGTGTGTGTGTGTGTGTGTGTGTGTGTGTGTGTGTGTGTGATATCACAGAAATACCTATGTGAATGCGTTTTGGTGCTTGCTGCATACAAATTACCACTAGGATCCGTGGGCTATGGCCCCCTCTGTGTCATTCATTCATTCAGCCCCCACAGTTTGGATAATATGCTTTTGGTCTCGAAAATAAGATTCTTCTTTTAATCATCATTGTTAGTCAAAGCTTTCTCTCTGTGTGTTTTCCAATGCCTCTGAGGCTCTAATCCAGCCACAGAACAACAATGACTGGGCGAACATTTCCTTCTCCTTCCCATTCATTGTCTTTCTGTGATTGCAATGACATTCACACAAGTCAGACGTTTTATATTTGGGAATACAATTTAATTGGAGACGTGTGATGTCTCATTAGTAGGGATGCCAGCGATTATTCGAATATTCGTTACAGTCTCCATAATCGAATATTATTTTTAAAAATCGATTTTATTTATATATATTTTTTTTTATTATTTATGTTTTTTTTTTTTTTCTGGCTTAGTTTCAACCAAAATATATATAAATATATATATGCTAATAATAGTAATAGTATTAATAATTGTAAATGGCCATTGGTCACACCACCAGTTTGTTTTACTGTAAACTTGGAGGAAGCCTGCGTGCAGAGCAGACTGCTGCTGCAGCACGCTACACACCGACCCCGCCCCCACCCCCCCTCTTCCTCACACGTGCGACTAAAGATGAACAAAGCGGCAGGTAAAAAGCGTTCCTCCTTGTGGAACTACTTCGAACATACAAGTCCAAAGGAAGTTAAATGCAAGCTCTGCGAAAAGACGTTGGTCTATCACAACTCAACCTCAACAATGCGTTCGCATTTGAGTGCGAAGCACGCCAAAGAGGTTACAGAGAAAGACGCAGCACAGCCGGCCATTAACAACTTCACTTCAAGGCCACGTCGTTGTGATGACATGCTTGTTTGTTGTTTGTGCTGTTAAACATGTTCTAGTAAAGAAAACAACGGAATTCCTTTTGTCTGAGTCTGTTTTTTTTCTTTTTTTCTTCTCCCGCGGGGGGGGGGGGGGGGGGGGTCGAATAATCGATTATTATTCGCCAGGGCTGCCGAATAATCGATTTTGATCATGGTCAGTTTCTGGCAACCCTACTCATTAGACGACCTGGTTGGCATTTCAAAGTTTGAAGCAACTACACAACAGCTCGGAGTGTGCCTCGGGCTACTAGAGTTTACAATTACTGCTCCTGAACATTTGAGAGTAATCAGAGATGCAGACTATATCTGGAAGTTATCCACCAGGCAGCACCGATACCTTAGTTATTATTCTGATGTGAAATCAGAATGTACCACCTCCACATCTTGACAGGATGATCTGCATTCATATGTAATACTTATGCTTGGAGGTTGTTTTGTTACTGTGATTGTAACACATGCACAGATACAAATCCTGCAAAATTATTTATTATGGTATGTGGAACTTAACTCACAAAAACAGACAAATTGAATAAATAACCACATCAATGACCCCGTATTTAAACAAACCATCAGTATATGTAAAGACAAATACAGCTAAATTACATACAGTCTATAATGACTGCATTGCATTTAAAGAGCCTGTGACACCATCCCAACAACTGTTGTGCAAAGAAATATTGGGCTACTAGTAATCTCGAACCGTCAGTTTAAAAAAGAAAAAGCGATACCGTTTCGTTAAATATCAATAATTTCGAACATCGCGGGGAAATTCCTTCACTCATTTTGAAGTTTTGGGGGAAGCCGGAAGTGACGTCAATGCGGGAACGCTTCGAGAGCCAAACACGGACAAAGTGTGTTGTCATGCGTAGAAATGGTGAATTACTGAGATTAGGCACGTTAATAACGTTTTAATGAAGTTGACTACAGTATATTCATATTTGTCAGTGCTTTCATGTCAATTCGGCGAACATATGATACATTAAATGATGAGTGAGGATGATGATTAAAAATCGTTTGTTTGAGCCGGTCTGCATTTACTGATGAGAAAACAAACCGATGCTTTTTGTAGTTGTAGTACACCAACGTGGATTAAATGTGTGGTTTTTTACCACAATGTTGGGGAAATTAATGGATAAAATCACGGATTATTATTATTATTATTATTATTATTATTATTATTATTCCTACTCCGATCGGGACACTAGGTCCACCGTTTCCCCGCAGCGAGGCTCCCCCCGTTGACAGTTTACGTGGGCTGGGTGCAGTGGCGGACTGGCCATCGGGACGAATCCCGATGGGCCGGTACCGAAGTGGGCCGGTCGGATAAGTCACTAGCACATCCCCCATAGGCGGCGCGTGAGGCTCAGGTTTGAGAAGGCTAAATAACTTCTTTTACCTGACGCTGCCCGCCTCCGGCGTCTATAGAAAAGAGATCAACTCAGTGTGCGGAGTTTAAATCTCTCAAGTCATATTACAGGATAAAGAAAATACAGTGTAAACTGCCATGCAGAGAAGACGCCGACGTGTCGCACTTATCATTCATATTACATCATCAATCAGATCATCGATCATATAATATCATAATATATCATATATTTCCTTATCTGAGTCAGCTTCTCCAGCCTCATCTGGCCGTGCAACACTCACAGTGTCACAGACTGGATGCAGAAGTATTATTTAACACATTATGTTGACGAAACACTCGAGACTGTAATTAAAGTCAGATCCACTCGTGTCTTAGACGTGAACGCGCTCTCAGCTGGAGAGAGATACCCTAGCTTGATTTACCGAGTTGATAACCAGCGTCGTAGGACCGCTTAGCGAGATCTCGTTTGTTAGTTTGTTTGTTACTCAAACATATCCAGGGTCTGTTGAACTGGCTTCGTAGTACAGGGCACAGGTGGCTAGCAGCGCTAATGTCAAAGACACAGACATTATACATTATATTTGTATTTTACATCCCCCACTCCCCCCGTTGACAATTTACTAGCGGTACCGAAGTGGGCCGGTCGAGAGTCCCGGGATGATTTGTAGTCCCAGTCCACCACTGGCTACATGACCATATGATCGCCCATATTGACGCACCTCATTCCTAAACTTCTAACAGATACAACATAAAGCGATCCTTCAGCCTCATATGAGCTCTCAGACACGTTCAACATTAAACTGTCATCGCTGTCTGAGCTTGCTGCTGTGTGCGCCGTCGTGCGTTTACATCTGACTGTATATATATAAAGGTTTACATGCAGATGCTGGGATCCTGGACGGTGCAGCTGGAGCGCTGTGCCCGCAATGACGTCACCCATCATTTGGCGGGACTTGAAGAATCCGCGAGAAGATCCAGAAAATTGTCAACATTGAAGGCAGATTAATGGTTATCAAAGTACAAATATCCAAAATCAGTTCAGTAACGGTTTTCAAGGGGACAATATGTACTCAAATTGATGGGTTTGGATGATGGGGGAAAACCGTGTCACAGGCTCTTTAAAGTGTTTATAATATTGGCTTACATGCTTTTGTCTGCCCTTAGGAATGGCAAAAGAAAGACAAAAAGGTGAAGACAATGACAAAAGTTTTCGGTATTGTTACGTATTCATTTTGTGAAATCAGGACCCAGATATTTCCTCAACACAGATTTCAAAGCTGTTTCCATGCAATCCTTTACCCCTGAGTTGTAATATCATCTTTTAGGGTCTTCTCACCTCAGATTGAAGTTAAAGCTCCACTCCTCACTCTTCATGCATTTCTTTCTGCGACAGATGGAATTTAGCCATTGCTTTCTGGATGAAGGGTTTTGAAATTGGAAATCCTTGATAGGGCGCAGACATGAGTGGACCACTAGTGCAAAACGATGTTTAGAAAGTAATTCTCTGACCTGTGTGTGTTTGTGCATGTGTGTGGGGAGGCTCCATCTGTGTGTGATTACGTGCTGCTCACATGCTCAAGCTGAATCATGCCCGACAGCCATTCTTTCATCATCATCCTCTTCCTCACTGATACTTCGTTCTTTTTCATGTTCGTCTTTCTTCTTAACCTTCTCTCTCTGTCTCTACCCCTCTAACTTTCCCACGAGAGCCACTGACCTCATTTTCATCTCCAGACTCGTGCTTGAGCAGGCTTGTTCTCATCTCACATCACATATGCACACGTGCAGTGGCGCAAGTGCAGATTTGTAGTTCAATTTCACAGTATGTGCATATTATGATTATCTTTCTAAAAGCCTCTAGTAAAAATTGAGGTTGGCTTTTGTTGCTTTACACCCTGTGCAACAGCGGACCAGCATCTAAAGTAATCTGATGTGACTTTTACTGCCAGCTTTTCTATATGTAGCATCTACGTGTGTAATGGAAACAGCTGTGTACTTAGTCCCTGTTATGCTTATGCTTCCCTTTTTGTGTGTGTGTGTGCGCGTGTGTGCGTTTGTGTGCCTTCAGGGTTCAGATCACTGCAGATGTGACATGGGGAAAGAAATGCAGCTTCCACAAACTGACTAAAACCTCAAATGGCAGAGCTGTCACTTATTCCCCTGACACTGGAAGGCAACTCATGTAAAGGATCAAATGAGCAGCCAAATTATACATATATGAAAAAAGAACAAGGTTTATGAACACTAAACTCAACTCAATCTGGAGAGAATACATTTCTAGAATAGGGCAGAGTTAAATTAGTGATTGTTCTTAACATTTAATGATAATGTATTATGCAAAGCACTGTCGGTCATTCTATTTTACCAGTTATTCAGTCAGGTCAACTGAGAAAAGTTTGAGTTCACGTGCACATTTACAGGCTTATGCATGTGCAACAGGTAGTAGTAGCGGGAAATGCATGTCACCGAAACACCTGTCCATCTGTGCTAACTGTTTTATAAAACACAAAAAAGAGAGTCGCTAGGATGCAGCTCAAACTTTTTTTTTTTTTTTTTTGAAAGTTGCGGTCAATGGTGCAATTCTGTTCTGTTGAAGTTTTTAATTGACTGAAGTTCGCCTTATTGCAGTCAATAAGCATCTGTTCACAACTGTTAATCAGACGGGTGTGTTGAAGGACAAGCTAACTTTGGAACATTTTACTTTGGAGCTTTATGATCCTCATCTAGCATCTCAGTCAGTGTAGATGTAAAATGAGCTAGAGAGAGGGAGGTTTATTGTGAGGTGAAAGTGGAGGAATGGAGTAAAAGTGAAGATGGTTGAGTTGTATTGGTTGATGATGAGCTGACAGTCACTGCTACAGGGTTATATGACAGATGAGACTGTGAGAACGTATGTCTGTTTGTTAGATTGTGTATACATTTGCGCATCCCTCCCTTGTTTCACTCCTTTTTGTGTGTGTGTGTGTGTGTGTGTGTGTGTGTGTGTGTGTGTGTGTGTGTGTGTGTGTGTGTGTGTGTGTGTGTGTGTGTGTGTGTGTGTGTGTGTGTGTGTGTGTGTGTGTGTGTGTGTGTGTGTGTGTGTGTGGTGTGTGTGTGTGTGTGTGTGTGTGTGTGTGTGTGTGTGTGTGTGTGTGTGTGTGTGTGTGTGTGTGTGTGTGTGTGTGTGTGTGTGTGTGTGTGAACTGAGGTGTGAACTGAGGTGTGAATTAAGCCTCTCAATTGAAGTCTGTTTTTTTTTTAAGAGGCACCCTATGCGGTGTGTCTAAAGGCCATGTTTGGCCACAAAAGGATTGAATTAATGCAGTTGTGATCAATGAGAAGACACACACACACACACACACACACACACACACACACACACACACACACACACACACACACAAATAGATACTGGGAAAGAAGATGGATGCAGTATATTTGATACCCCAGAAACAAACAAGGAAGTCCAGCAAGCAAATCAGTGGTTACTAGACACATGTAAATGTGTGTTTGTGTGCATTAATGTCTGGTTGTGTTGACAAAAAGAATGAACAGTGTCGGTGTGTGTGTATTTGATATACACAAGTGTATCTCCAGCATCCAAAAGTGGATAGAGTGTCACGCACATTAGCGACGCTCCCTTCTTCACACTGTCCTTCTGTCTGTTCAGGTCGTTTACGTTGCACTCTGCGAGGTGCTCGTGTGTCGGCGCTGGCAGGAGTCTTGTTATTCACTATTTTTATGTTTGACACATGTGAGCTGACAAGACAATTTATTCTGCACCACAAACCTTTCGCATTAAGTCTATTTTTCACAACCTGCAAGCATGGGTGAAGCACGAAATATACATTTTGGTTTTTTTTCTCTTACTCATAAATGTTGTTTGTACAACAATTAATTTTTACCATTCAGAGATGTGGCATAGTTTTCGTTAAACTTAAATGTGCAATGAATTTAGGTTCATAAGGATTAAAGGTACATAGGTAATTTTGGAGAAACCAGCTCGAGTGCGCTAGAATTTGAAAATACACAACCGGAAAAAATCTGCCACTTCCTTACAGAGCCCCTCCTCCAACACACACTAACGCGCACATGACCAATGAGGGCAGGAGATAAGTTTGTGCACAGATGGAAGGCTGACAGGCAGGTAGGCCATCCTGTTACTTTAGCCGGGCCGGCTAAAATGTTTGGTCGTGCTTTTTACAGCGCTGCGGCTTCCACAGATGACATTTTTTTATGGATTTTTTGTCAAAGCACTTAAGATATTCATTGCTATCGGGATGTTAGGAGCATTCCATGGAATATAACAAAAAGTGTATCTCAAGCCGGTTTCTCAAACTTACCTACCCCACCTTTAAGGGTAAGCATTGTCTTTATTGTATTCCAACACTCAGCTCAGTTGTAGTTGAGTAAAGTTCCTTTCTATGTTCTCAATCTGATTTGGGATTGAAAGACAAAAACACTACCTCTTGTGTAAATAGTAGGGATGAAAATAGTTCCTGGGTTGCGATCGTTCACAATGTTTTAATTACATTTGTCTCACAACCGACATATTAACTGACTAAGTCACAGATCAGAGCAGGCAACATTAAGGTTGCTCCTTAACAGCGTTTGTGAGCGAGCATGCTATGGCTCATGTAAGGATGACAAGCTAACAAGTACATATCAGCATTTTCAAAAACCTTTTTCCCCGTCCTCATTGTAGAGCAAGTCCAGCTATAGCAAATCAACAAAACTGAAATGGGAGAGTATTTTAAGAATTTGTATTTCCCGGGATAGAAAATGCCAGCTTGGTTTTTGATAGAAAGCTAAAATAAAGAGAACAATCTGTGTTTTTAATTTAAAAACAACATTATTGTTAACACAGATGAAAAGACAAGGCCAACACCTCAAACAGAAAACTGACTCCTTCAAGAGGCAGCACAAGCAGTGAGAGAATCATTCACCAAAACACAGAAATATGTGCTATGACACACTGTGCGTGACGCAAGCTTTCAAAGAATGGGACTATTGATTTTAAATTTCATTAAATGCACTGTTGTGCCCTGGCAGTAGAGGCAGAGGCATGACGGGGGGGGGGGGGCGCGAGAGACCAGGGGGGAAAATGGTTATTGAAAAAAAAAAGAGAGATTTAAAAAGAAAAGAAAATCATAATTTTAAAAATTATTGATTCGAAAACAATATGATACATTACATTACATTGCATTTAGCTGACGCTTTTATCCAAAGCGACTTCCAATAAGTGCGTTCGACCAACAAGATACAAACTTGAAGAAAACAGAATCATATAAGTACATCAGGTTTCATAGAGCTAAAACATTTCAAGTGCTACTCAACTGGTTTTAGATAAGCCAGCCCTTTATTAGTATATACAGTACTATTACCAGGGCCGGCCCAAGACTTTTGGGGGCCCTAAGCGAGCTTTGGCTTCGGGGCCCCTCTCACTCTAGCGCGTTCTCACTACACACAACACGGAACCAACTTTTGTCTTAAGATGTTAGCATAAGCACACATATTGTATAAATAAGCATGTAAACACCGTGGACCTAACCTCCTCTAAGGGGGTCCTCACCTCCTCTAGGGGGGTCCGGGGGCATGTTCCCCCGGGAAGATTTGTTTTTTAAATATTGAAGTTAAAAGCATCAATCTGGTGCACTTTGAGAGCAAAATGAAGAGATCTATGGATACCTCTCTCAACAGTCAACACCCATATGAAACAGAACTGTAAGCAGATTTTTCTTTATGGATATTTTACAAATCACTTAAACTGTATTCTTGATTTGTCATAAAGTATTTCATAACTGTTTTGTATTTATTCTCTCTGGCTGTCCATCTCATAATGTTCACATAGAAACTAGCTGTCAATAGGAATATCATTCAGAAAAATTATAATTTCTTGCAAAAATCTGTCACAAAAAGAGGTTGCACATTTAAATTCAGGTGTTGTTATGGCAACGTCAGTGGCCAAACAGCCACATTTACTGCTGCAAATACGTTCAAACATGCTGTTGACACGTAAAGCAGTGGCAACTATGCCACCATTTCAGCTGACTTTTTCTCAGAACTACTGTCACATAACATCCATATATTTCAGTGCTAGGTTGATGCTTAGCTAAGCTAACTATGAAACACTTTAACTGACAGGACTCAGGATCAACTGTGTACTGTAAGGTAGCTTCTAGCTTCATGTCGAACAGTAAGTCAACATTTCCCAGAGAGCTTTCTTTGAAATCACCAGGTAACGCTAAAAAACATTACATTTAGATTGTATGACAAAGTGTTTATTTAATATATCTGGCTAGCTATAGCTACTTGCTAACGGTTTAGCTTACCCCCGCGATTCAAAGTAACGTCAACGTAGCTGTAATTTATGCTTTGCTTACTTGTTCGTAGGGGTGGGCGATATTGAAAAATATGTTATCACGATATTTTCAGGCAGTATCACGATAGACGATATATATCACGATATTTTTTCATGTCGGTTATTATGGTTATTTTTCAAGTTACTTAACAGTACAAGCACCTACAAGGTAACAGAAACTAAAACAAAAAGGAGTAACAGACCAAAATAGCATTTCAAGCTGGTTTTATTTCAGAAATGAATCCCTGAATGAACAAGTGAGCAGTGAACATCAATAAACATGAAAAGGAGGGTAAAACATAACTAAGTAAAACATAAAACATCAATGAGGAAAAGTCAGTGCCAAATAATTAAAATGTAAACTTTAGAGTAGACTTGAAGTGTAATAAAATACTTTAGCATAACTGAAGGGAATAACATAAAACGCCACAGCGTCAGATATGTCTTTCCACCGTTTGCTAGTCTTTTCATAAGGAGCCCCTTTATGAAATGCCTGCCCTATGGTTGCTCGCTGCAAAGAAAGGGGGCGGGGACTTTGGGAGCGTGTCAAACAACTCGGACTGAACGCAAGCAGAGGTGCGCTGACATTGTGGAATCGATCGGGCTTGATATATGGTGAAATTAAAATCAGTAGGTGAGGCTGGGGGAGCGGGAGGGGAAGAGGCTCTCCGTCCGCTGTCATAGCCCCCTGCGCCGCGCACGGAGAGCCTCTAACCCTCCCGCTATTTTTTTTTTTTTTTTTTTATCACGATAGGACGATATCTCTGAAAAAGCATATCGTGGAGACCTAATATCGTCACGACGATATATATCATCATATCGCCCACCCCTACTTGTTCGCAATAACTTGGAAGTTTACTGACATTCACATACCTTGTTCACCTGTGGCTCTGGGGTTGTTGTGTGAGCCACCACTTGAGAATTTTCGTCTTTTTTAAGAAAAAATGTTCTTATGTCCATCTTCAAAAACTCTGAGTCCGACTGACAGTTTATTTTAAGCATTGTCACAGCTCACAGGATAGGTACCTGTCAGCCAATAAGACAGATGTTTATTTCCATTCAACTCTCAGGTTGGTCTGGTGTCTTGCCTCTGTTGCATTCACTGAACACGGGAAATTACAATCCTGCCGTCCTCTAGTGTCATGATGAGGTTCAGGTTAAAGCTACGGTTAATATTATATTATTAACTCAATAATATAATACATGACTTTGAGAGTAGGCAATCTAGGGCATCTAACAAAATTAATTAAACATACTTATCACGGCGCCGGTTTTTGTATTGTACTGAGATCTTTTTTTTTTTTTTTTTGATAGGGGGCCACTAAGTGGCATGCGGGGAAATAAGATTAATGGGTAGGGAAGGGATATGAATATTACGTATATATCTCTCTCTCTATATATATATATATATATATATATATATATATAATATATATATAGATAATATATATATATATATATGTGTGTGTGTGTGTGTGTGTGTGTGTGTGATGTGTGTGTGGTGTGTGTGTGTGTGTGTGTGTGTGTGTGTGTGTGTGTGTGTGTGTGTGTGTGTGTGTGTGTGTGTGTGTGTGTGTGTGTGTGTGTGTGTGTGTGTGTGTGTGTGTGTGTGTGTGTGTGTGGTGTGTGTGTGTGTGTGTGTGTGTGTGTGTGTGTGTGTGTGTGTGTGTGTGTGTGTGTGTGTGTGTGGCGTTGAGCTTCTAGTGCTAGCGAGCTACGCTAACGGATATAAAGAGTTTTTTCAACAACAAAGTGGAGGAGAGTCCTCTCCTGTCAGACTGAGAGGCTCAGTGAACTAAAGGACTCTGAGTGTTTAGATAGTTAACTTTAATCAATCAATCAATCAATCAATGTTTATTTATATAGCCCAATATCACAAATGTTACATTTGTCTCAGTGGTCTTCACAGTGTGTACAGAATATCAGTATGACAATACGACACCCTCTGTCCTTAGACCCTCACATCGTACAAGGAAAAACTTCAGAAGAAAACCCAGTTTAAAGGGAAAAATGGGAGAAACCTCAGGGAGAGCAACAGAGGAGGGATCCCTCTCCCAGGACGGACAGACGTGCAAGAGATGCCGTGTGTAAATTGAAAAGATAATACATTTGCAACATAGGTAGTCCAAATGTTTGGAAATGCATGTGTGTATAATAGGAAGATGAATCCACGAGGATATCCATCCATGACCGATGATCCAGGACCACAGCCACGACTCAAGATCCAGCGCTCGCAATCCAGGACACAGGACCGCAGGATCATCCATGACTCCGGATCCCGGCGTATATAGACACCAAAAAGAAAGACATGTGGGGAAGCTGGGTTAATCGGAACATGAGAGTACACGGGTATAGACAGAGAGAAGGAAGAAGTAAGATGTCCCCCGACAAACTAAGCCTATATCAGCAAAACTAGGGGAGGAATCTAATCAGCCCTAACTATAAGCTTTATCAAAAAGGAAGGTCTTAAGCGCACTCTTAAAAACGGATAGGGTGTCTGCCGCCCGAACACAAACTGGAAGCTGATTCCACAAATGTGGAGCTTGATAAGAAAAGGCTCTGGCTCCCATTGTACTTTTAGAGATTCTAGGAACAACCAACAACCCTGCATTCTTGGAACGCAATGCCCTAGCAGGACAGTAGGGTATAATGAGTTCTTTAAGGTAAGATGGCGCCTGCCCATTAAGGAACCTATTGCGGTGAGCATGTTTTAACTTCCGGTTGTTGTTGTCATCTCCGGGTATCCCGTGTGCCTGTCTGTTGCTGATAGCTTATTAACTTAACTTAATCGATCGTTTTAAAACTCTTGATAATGATCACGGCAACTGCCTGACGTTGTAATCACACGTTACTACAGCTTAAGCACTCACAACTCTCCTTCTCTTAGCGACTGTAACTCCACAGTTGCCTACACTCTTTTTGGGTTTGCTAACGGTAGCTACTTTAGCTTGATAGCTAGCCATGGCTCTTTCCCCACCCTCTGGTGCTATTTCCTGCTCTTCCTGTCTCATGTTTGGTTACTTCCCGGCCTCCTTTACTGGTAAGGATACATGTGTTAAATGTAGTATAGTTGTTAGGTTGGAGGCGGGAATCATAGCCATAGAAGCCTGGCTCCGCATCTTAGAAAGTAACTCAGCTAAAGTAAAGCCCATGTTAGCATGTGCGGACCGGCAAAAGGTAGCTCCTCTTAGCCGTCCCCCGGCAACTCCCGAGCAGCAGGGAGGCTGGATGACTGTTCTGAAGGGGCATAACACGAAACCCGCAGGTCCCCACCAACCCGTTCACGTATATAACAGATATTCCCCACTCAGCGAGACACCCGCTGAGAAGCCAACTCTGGTTATTGGTAACTCTATTATGAGACACGTGAATTTAGAGACCGAAGCCTCCACAGTCACATGCATTCCGGGGGCCAGAGCGGGCGACGTTGAGGCGCATCTTAAACTGCTGGCTAAAAATAAACATAAATACGGTAGGATTGTTATTCACGTCGGTGGTAATGATGTTCGTTTACGCCAATCAGAATGCACCAAACTTAATGTGGAGTCGGTGTGTTGTTATGCTAAAACAATGTCGGACACCGTAATCTTCTCTGGTCCCCTCTCCAATCTGATCAATGATGACATGTATAGCCGCATGTCATCATTTCAGCGCTGGTTGTCTTGGTGGTGCCCAGCAAACAATGTGGGCTTCGTAAATAATTGGACAGCCTTCTGGGGAAAACCTGGTCTGATTAAGAGAGACGGCATTCATCCTACTTTGAAAGGTGCAGATCTCATTTCGGCAAACATTTCAGGGCTTTGTGGACTTAATCCATGACAAACTGGAGTTGAGACCAGGAGGCAGAGTCGCAGTCTTACACGCTTCTCTGCGCTCTCTCCTAGGCAGTCATCCATAGGAATCCCGAACCCAATAAAATACCCAATATTAGCGGTGTGTGTGTCTGCCCAAGGACAATTTAAGGTAAAACCTAATAGAGGTGTCATACATAATAACCTAATAAAAGTAAATGTAACAACTACTACAGTGCAACAAAACAGGAAGATTAAATGTGGTCTCTTAAACATAAGATCTCTAGCATCTAAAGCAATATTGGTAAATGATTTAATATCAGATTATAATATTGATATATGCTGTCTCACTGAAACTTGGTTGAGACATGAAGAATATGTCAGCATAAATGAGGCCACTCCACCCAGCCATGTCAACACTCATATTGCTGGAGGCACGGGCCGAGGAGGTGGAGTTGCAGCAATCTTTGACTCAAGTTTACTTATCAATACTGAACCAAAAGTAAATTATACCTCCTTTTGAAAGCCTCGTTTTTAGTCTTACACATCCGACCTGGAAAACTTTGCAGCCAATCTTATTTGTTACAGTGTATCATGCACCAGGTCCTTATTCAGAATTCGTATCAGAATTCTCTGAGTTTTTATCAACTTTGGTTCTTAAAACAGACAAAGTAATTATCGTAGGTGACTTTAATATTCATGTTGACGATGATAAAAATAGCCTTACTGTTGCATTTAACTCTATATTAGATTCTGTTGGTTTCTGTCAGAGTGTAAATAAACCAACCCACTGCTATAATCACACTCTCGACCTTGTTCTGACTTATGGTATTGAAATTGAGCAACTATTAGTCGAACCGCATAATCCTGCTTTATCCGACCATTTCTTAGTAACTTTTGAAGTACTATTACGAGACTACAAAGCATTAGTCAAAAGCTCTTGCAGCAGAAATCTGTTAGTGCTATAGCCACATTTAAGGAAGAGATTCCACCAATACTTAACTCGATAGCATGTCTGCATGTAGGGGAGGAAACTTATACAAAATGTACACCACCCCAAATTGATCATGTTGTTGATAGTGCTATAGATGCGCTGCGAATACAATTAGACTCTGTTGCTCCATTGAAAAAGAAGAAAATAAAACAACATAGATTAGCTCCATGGCATAATGCCGAAACCCGCAAAATAAAGCAAAAGTCTAGACAACTTGAAAGGATATGGCGTTCCACTAAACTTGAAGAATCTCGTTTAATTTGGCATATTACTCTCAATGAATATAAGAAAGCACTGCGTAAAGCGAGAGCAGCCTACTACTCTTCATTAATAAATGAGAATAAGAATAATGCAAGATTTCTTTTCAGCACTGTAGCCAGGCTGACAGAGAGCCACAGCTCGATTGAGCCTTCTATTCCCATAGCACTCAGTAGTAATGATTTTATGTGATTTTTTAACGATAAAATTGTTACTCTTAGAAACAAAATTAATGACCTCTTGCCTTTGACCAGTATAGTGTTATCAACAGCTCCCGGAAACGTAAGTTCTAATATTACACTAGATAGTAAACTAGAATGCTTTTCAGCCATAAACCTTGAACAATTACATTCAATGATTCTCTCTTCTAAACCATCAACGTGCATGTTAGACCCAATTCCAACTAAGCTGTTGAAGGAAGTTTTTCCATTAATTAGCACTTCTTTATTAAATATTATGAATATGTCTTTATTATCAGGCTATGTTCCACAATCATTCAAAGTAGCAGTGATAAAACCGCTTCTTAAATAGCACAACCTCGATCCAGAGGTTTTAGCCAACTATAGACCTATTTCTAATCTTCCGTTCCTCTCAAAGATTCTTGAGAAAGCGGTCGCAAAACAGTTGTGAGATTACTTAAAAAACAATGATTTATTTGAAGATTTTCAGTCTGGCTTTAGAACACATCATAGCACAGAGACAGCTCTGGTTAAAGTCACAAATGACATTCTAATAGCCTCAGACAAGGGACTTGTCTCTGTTCTTGTTTTGCTCGATCTCAGTGCTGCATTTGATACTATCGACCATGATATCCTATTGCAAAGACTAGAGCACTTAGTTGGCATACAGGGAACTGCTTTAGGCTGGTTTAGGTCCTATCTATCTGAACGCTCTCAGTTTGTACGTGTCAACGATGAATCTTCCACGCAAACCAAAGTTAGCCATGGAGTGCCACAGGGCTCAGTGCTCGGACCTATTTTGTTCACATTATATATGCTTCCGTTAGGCAATATTATAAGGAATCATTCTGTAAACTTTCATTGTTATGCGGATGATACTCAACTATATTTATCAAATAAATAAAATTCAAGCCTGCCTTAAGGACTTAAAAACGTGGATGACCTTAAACTTTTTGATGTTAAACACGACCAAAACTGAAGTTATTGTACTTGGCCCGAAGAATCTACGAAACAAATTATCTAAAGATATACTAACTATGGATGGCATTAATTTGGCCTCCAGTGAGACTGTAAGGAATCTTGGTGTTATATTTGATCAGGATTTATCCTTTAATGCCCACATAAAATCAATTTCAAGGACCGCCTACTTCCATCTACGTAACATTGCAAAAATCAGGCATATCTTGCCTCAAAACGATGCAGAGAAACTAGTCCATGCATTTGTTACTTCTAGACTGGATTATTGTAACTCTTTATTATCAGGGAGTACTAAGAAGTCAGTCAAGTCGCTTCAGCTGATTCAAAATGCTGCGGCTCGTGTACTAACCAGAGTTAGGAAAAGGGACCACATTACTCCTGTTCTGGCTGCCTTACACTGGCTCCCTGTAGAACACAGGATAGAATTTAAAATTCTAGTCTAAGTCAGTGACCACCAACTGGCGGCCCGCGGGACACATCCGGCCTGCCAGACATTCTCACCTGGCCTGCACGACGGGGGTGACATTGTGGCGTTGGCGGAGTGGTTACTGCGTTCACCCCCCACCCATTTTTTTTTTTTACAACGTCTCAGGGGGTAAGGTGCAGTACCGGAGTCCAACAGAGAGGCAGCAGCTGCGGGACAGTAGACTGCGTACTGCGAAACCTTCCCTGCCTTGAAGAAGAAGTGATCCTTCGTTGTGAAGAGTCTGCTTTGTGCGCTCCGCACCACAGCAGTAGCCCCGCTGCGACAGAGTCCAACAGAGAGGCAGGAGCTGCGGGACAGTAGCCTAGAAGCAGGGTTGGGTTGTAACGGAATACATGTAACAGCGTTATGTAATCAGAATACAAAAATCAAGTAGGCTAACTGTATTCAGCTGGCGTTACATTTGAAAAACAAGTAATCTGATTACAGTTACTTTCGTAAACCTGAAGTGAATACATTTTGGAATACTTATTGGAATTATTGGTGGAAAAGTTTCCTCACAAAATGTAATATTCATTACCGGCAGAACTGTGTGCACACTGCACAACGCTGCAGCATGTCTGTGAGAGAGATGCAGCGTGTCTGTGAGGCCCCGCCCCCGCACACAAATGAGAGAGAGATCTCTTTTAAAATATATTGAAAGTTAGAAACGGAGTTTGTTAGATAAAATGTGCAAGATAACGTTTATGTAGCATTTATTTATTGTCGAAATTATGACATTTCATAACGGGATCAAATCAAAGTGAATGGCCTGCTGCTGCTGAATGCCTGGGGCAAGTGACTGGACATTTTTTTTAAAGTTATTACATCGTTTCAGATAATAAATAATAATGATAATTCATTCTATTTAGGGGCGCCTTTCAAAGCACCCAAGGACACCTTACAATTCATAACATATTCCAAGGAAAGGTTTTAAGACAGTACAAAGAATGCAGTCCAGGTGATGTTTTTTATGTGGGGTGCAGATGAGAGGGAGCTGTCCAGAATGACACCAAGATGCTGTGTTTGAGTTCTTGATAAGCCATTAAAACAGTAAAATACGTGTCTCCTGTTCACCAAAACATACCCATTTGTTATGGAAAAAGAAAGTATTCCAAACGTATTCTAAAAGTAATCTGAATACGTAACTGTAACTGTATTCTGATTACTTTCAGAGCATGTATTCAGTATTCATTAACTGATTACATTTACAAAGTAACCCTCCCAACCCTGTCTAGAAGTGATCCTTCGTTAGCGTGAAGAGTCTGCTAAGCTTTATGTGGTCCGCAGTACCTGAGCGTGTTCCACTAGCATTGTGGACTATATAAAAATCGCTGGCCCGCAATAGTGTCTATTGGATACATGTTGGCCCTTGGACAAATGTAGTTGGTGATCCCTGGTCTAAGTTATCTCAGTGGGTCTCAAACGTTTTGGTCACCATTAATGTAAACAATTATTTCCGAGGCACACGTTTATATGATCATTATAGTTATCGAAAAATAAGAGAATACATGACAAACAGGTATGAAATATTATATGACAGTAAAAAAATAATAAAGTTTAAAAGGGGAGTGATTTGTAAAACATCCATAAAGAAAAAGTAAATCTGCTTACAGTTCTGTTTCATATGGGTGTTGAGAGATGTATCCATAGATCTCTTCATTTTGCTCTCAAAGTGTATCAGATTGATGCTTTTAACTTCAATATTTAAAAATAAATCTTCCTGGGGGAGCTTGCCCCCGGACCCCCCTATGTGACACAAACCACCTATAAAAATAGCACTTTACCCCTGCTTACACCTATATGCCTCGAGCCTTCATTGTAACTGTCACACTGTGTATTTGCGTGGGGAGTGTTGCAGTAGAATATTCCACTGTAGCGACCGGTACATTAATGGGAAACCCTAAATGTTTGAGCACCCTCTATGAAACGTCAAGCTACCCCACAGCACCCCAAAATAAATATCTGGCGCCGCCACTGAGCCTGACTATTTGTGTTGGGGGGGCCCAACTTTTTCTCCAAAGGGGGGCCTGACAGAAAAAGTTTGAGAACCACTGCAGGGATGTGGATGAAATGAATGTAACAGCTTTACAATCTTGTACAATACAATACGATAGCCCTACCGGTAGATTGTAAATCCGCTCTCTCTTAACTTTCAATTTGATATAGGTAAATGTTACCCTTTATAGCACATCTTAGCTATATACTTTAATGATGGACTCAAAACATCCAGTCTTTGACTCAGTATTTAAAAAAACTGAACATTAGAGGGGGGATATTTTGCAGATTGTTGTTGGATGACATTACACTGCACAGGTGTTAATTTTGTTCCATTCACACCTCAGTGGTGAACACAAGTGTTTTTATAGTTAAGTCAACCTGGAGCATTTTTGCCACTGGTCAAAGCAAACAGCTGTTAAATAGATTGTGGCGCAAGTATGAATACTAAACCCAGGGATTAGTTAGTTTACTTTCCCTCATCTCGAAGTCAACAGTTTTTTTAACGTGTTTGTGGTTAAATGCTTTAAATAAGGTCAGTGGTTAAGAGATTAAGAGATTTTCAGGTTTTGTTACAATATAAAATACGTGTTAACGGCAATATGTTGTGTCTGTGAACACAGATTGTTTTTTCTGCACAGGATAGAAAGTGTAAGACAGACCAGACAGTTCAAGTGATTGTAAGGAGAGACAGAGAGCAGACTCATGCTTTTGTATAGTCACATTTCTGTAAATTCTCTCAATGTGTAAATGTATTCCCGCTAATGATCCTGCACTCACCTCCCCATCACTCACTGTCTTGCTCGCTGTCATGGAGCTCTGATTTTATTTTATTTTTTGGATTTCACAAAACCCAGAGAGGCTTGTTCCTGCCTCTTTTTATGAGACTCTATATGTATGAATGTTTTTTTTTACATATCTGCACATAGAAGTACACACACACCAGCCATCATTCAGTGTGTGTTAAACATGCATTGTCTGTGCCTCCTGGTCTTGCCTCTGGCTATTCTGGTGTCAGAAAGTGCAAAACTGTCAGCCAGAAATTCCATCATCATCGTAAGCAACACACACACATACACACATACGCAGACTTCTGTCAAAAACAACAACAAAAAGGCCCTATGTGGCCCTTCTCCCTGGGGACACACTTACTTTGCAAGACCTGCACAGATACACTCTCCTAATGAGGGGACAGGAAACATAGGACACACAGGGGGAACAGCAAGGTGTGGAAGGAAGTATTTCTGACAGTTTAGAAACACGTGCATTTTACATTGCGTGCAGTGTGTGCATGATTTTTGTGTGTGTGGCAAGATCTTGGTATATTTCACATGTGTCTGCATTTGGAAATGGGTTTCTCTCACTTTCTGTTTCTGGGCAGATTTTTCATTTGAGCATTTCCTTATTAAGCCTGTTTCACTCCTTGTGAATGCCTTCCAGTCACACACACACACATACACACACACACACACACACACACACACACACACACACACACACACACACACACACCTTAAATGAGAGCCGTTCTGTGAGCAATAAAATAAGGGAATTAGTGTTTATAACAAGCTTGAAGAAGACCCCATGCTTGGAACTCGGTAGAATACGCAAAAGTATGGGTCTCGAACACACACAAATATCAGCCATTATGTGTTATACACACACTTAAGTCTGTTGACTATACATTTGTGTCAGTGTGTGTATTAAGAATAATTATCCATTCATCCTTTATTTCACTCGTGTCCTGTACTACACTCGATTTTAACAAGCACAGTAATTCCAATAATAATTGGCACTTCATATGCTTCTCCTTTGCCTCTGGCTCAGTTCTTCCCTCCTGTGTACTCTGTCGCGTCCTCCAAACCCTTTTATTTGTCCCACTTTCACTCCACAGCTTCCTGATCAGGCCTGGGACCAACCTCGGGCTGCTGCGTGCTCCACTCAATATCGAACACACTTGTGAACACAGGCAATGAGCTTGGAAGGAATGATCAACAGTTTAATAACATTATATCTTAACGGAAATACGTTTTGTAGGCCAACATTAATGACAATATTTAGTGTTAGCTGCGTCTAGAATATTTATTGTGTAATTATCTCCTAATTACACCCAGTGCAATTCTTAAACAAGGTTGTCAATCTTATTAGAAATTCCTCTAGGGAATTTAAACCGTAAGCACTATGCTGGGTATAAAGTCAGTTTTGGCCATGTTTTCTTTCTGGGTTAAGTCAAGTAAATCATGCATGGTATTGATTGATCAATACAGAACAGGCTGCAACTGTCATGTCTTGTTATGCACACATAAAGACACACACAAGAAACACATCAATGTTTTTCAAAGCTGAGACCAAATATGTGGTAATCATCATTGCAAATCTTATTAAAACCTGATTGTAATGTTGGGCTTAATTACCCATATGAGGGCTTTTTGGAGACAGAAAATACCGTTCATTAAACTGCAAGTGTTGTACATGTGAGAGTGCCTCTTAAATGTGTTTATTTCATTTTCTTGCTCACACGAAACATACACCAAGGGGCTAGTGGAGTAGGATTAGTGCTTGTAAGGTGCGGTAAAGGCAGACAAGTCTACAATCTTCCTCTCTATTTTTCCCATTAGTGTAACAGTTGGAACATCAGGGGTTGCCACATCAGTCATAACCCCTGATGTTCGTATCCGCCACCTCGGTGAGGAATTGCCATGATTAAACCTTTCTCATCTGAGCTCTACTAAAACAGGAATGGGTGAAAGCAAACAATGAGATAAAAACCACGTAAAGGCAGTGAAAAGCAGGAAGAGAGAAAGCAGGCAAAAACAAAGAGGAAGTGAAATTGAAAGGATGAACACGTTATGGTATATACACACCTGTGTCCATGCTCCTGCTGTTAAGATGGGGTGACATGTCAAACACTGACACGTATATATTCAGTATGCTTCTCAGCAGGGACGTGCACAGACATTTGGAGGGGCTAATGCTCTAAACTAGAAAAAGGGCCATGCCTCCCCCCCCCCCCCCGAAAAAAACACAAGACCTTTTGAATTTTTTTCTAAATGAAATCCAGGGAAATCTTTTGTTTTGTGGTCCATATCTCATTAAAATATCTAATGTTACTAACTATGAAAGAAAAAATGGGGACAATTCTGTTTTAATGTAACTTCTGTGCAGACATACTGATAAAATAGGGCTTCTAAGTAATTTTCTTAAATAAACTCACTAATTATTTCAACCAGTTTAATACACATTATTCTTATTCTTTTCATTCTTTATGAGCGCAGTAATGGTAAGGTATCTAATGACTTATTTATTCAGTATTCCATAACTTAATAACAGAGATGGTCAAACTAAAGTAGAGACATGGCAGCAATCCTACAATTAAGCGGGACAGTGAAGTGTTCTCCGTGAGAGGGCGATCAAGAAAAGAGAGCGAGCAGCCCCGTTGACGTTGAGGGAGTTTACGGAGCAGATGAAAAGACACAGAAAGACAGAAGCACAATAACAAGTATAGCCTATTTAGATTGTTTTGGTGTAAATAACCGACGGTGTCAAGAGGAAGTAAAGTGCCCTGGTTTGTCCCCTACTCTAACTGCCATGAGAAGACTGAAAATCAATTTAAGCATATTTAAAAACGGGGACATTTCCGGGGACAGATTGACCCGGAGATTTGCCACCAAAGCCAGGTGGGCATTTGGTATGATCACCATAGCCATATGAGGCCGGAGGGCTGTCCTTTGCTGTCAGATTGTAAACAAAGTCACGTGACTGGGGGCAGATGACAGCGCTGACAATGTGTGTTTTATCGCAGCGAGATGCTACAATACTAATTGTGGGCTTATCATGTTTATTCGGCCACAACAGAAACAACATAAACCTCTCATTCTCTCCAGAGGGGCAGGTCAGCCAAAAATGGCAAAAGGGCCATTGCCCGGGCAACATTAGCCCGTTCCTGTGCACGTCCCTGCTTCTCAGTCACATAAGGACTGACATATAGTGACATGCACTGATCATGTATGTGCCTAACATACACGTGTGTGTGTGTGTGTGTGTGTGTGTGTGTGTGTGTGTGTGTGTGTGTGTGTGTGTGTGTGTGTGTGTGTGTGTGTGTGTGTGTGTGTGTGTGTGTGTGTGTGTGTGTGTGTGTGTGTGTGTGTGTGTGTGTGTGTGTGTGTGTGTGTGTGTGTGTGGTGTGTGTGTGTGTGTGTGTGTGTGTGTGTGTGTGTGTGTGTGTGTGTGTGTGTGTGTGTGTGTGTGTGTGTGTGTGTGTGTGTGTGTGTGGTGAAACGTGTGTGCCGAAACTTGTGTGCCTGTCATCTCTTGTTTACACAGGCGTAAGTAACATGAGGTCAGCAACAGACCCTCTGCTACTCCAACTATTTTCCTGAGGCGAACATTGACATGCTTGTTATATATATTTTATGAACACACACTCACACACAGCCTGTTGTTCATCTTATCGGACCGTAAATCTGTGTCACCTCTCAACAAAACTGATACGACATCACTTAATCGCGTTGTGCAGATATCAGGATTTGTATGGTGGTGATGCTGATAATGTTTGTGATGTTGTTTAGTATTGCTGGGCATCTGCATGACACTGAGTGATGAGGAGACACCCAAGCACTTGAATGATAAAATATAAAGACTGGGCAGCAGTTGCTGAAATATTTACTCAACATACATTTTCAATTATTCTCAGTTTACTGTAGAGGCGCATTACAAGCCAAACTACAAACGGCAGCTTGTCACACATAACATAGCGCCTCTGTAATAGACTGCTTCTACTTTTCTCATTCCTTTTTCCCCCTGCAGTTGGACTGAGCACACACTTAATAGGAAAGAGAAGAGTGCCAGTAAATAGCAGATTTTCTTAGAATAACCTTGACACTGAGAACCTCTGAAACACTTCCCCTCTGAGCTGATATAAAGAGATTCTATTCCTTTTCATTCATTTTTTTAGCCTTGCTGGAGCTTAAACACAACACTTGTGAAAAAGCACGAAGACACACTTATGCACAGAGACTTGCACAAGCAATTTGAGGCTGAAGATAATGTGTGATGCCTTGGTGTGCCTTCACACCTAAGCCTGTGTGTGCCTGTGTGTTAATGGGTGAGCAGTTCAAAGGTATATGCAAATTGTAAAACGAGTGAACTGGCAACTGATTAAGAACATATACGTTCTTGGATGATCAAGTTCACTATTTTGACAAATCTGCGGATAATTTTGTATACAGCTACAGAAATTATTTGAACACTTTAATAATTACATTACATTACATTGCATTTAGCTGACGCTTTTATCCAAAGCGACTTACAATAAGTACATTCGACCAGGAAGACACAACCTTGAAGAAAACAGAATCATATAAGTACATCGGGTTTCATAGAGCCAAGCATTTCAAGTGCTACTCAACTGGCTATAGATAAGCCAGTCCTTTATTAGTATATAAGTGCTCTGTTAGCAGTTCTTTGTTAGTAATTCTATCGCTCGAGGTGGAGTCGAAAGAGATGAGTTTTCAGTCTGCGCCGGAAAGGTGTGTAAGCTTTCTGCTGTCCTGATGTCAATGGGGAGCTCATTCCACCATTTTGGAGCCAGGATAGCAAACCCACGTGTTTTTGCTGATGGGAACTTGGGTCCCCCTCGCAGCGAGGGTGCAGCGAGTCGTTTGGCTGATGCAGAGCGTAGTGCACGCGCTGGGGTGTACAGTTTAACCATGTCCTGGATGTAGGAAGGGCCAGATCCATTCGCAGCATGGTATGCAAGTACCAGTGTCTTGAAGTGAATTCTAGCAGTTAGCGGAAGCCAGTGAAGGGAGCGGAGGAGCGGATTGGTGTGGGAAAATGTAGGAAGGTTGAAGACCAGACGAGCCGCTGCATTCTGGATGAGCTGCAGAGATCGGATGGCACATGCAGGTAGACCAGCCAGGAGGGAGTTGCAGTAGTCTAGGCGTGAGGTGACGAGAGCTTGGACCAGAAGCTGCGTCGCTTTCTGGGTCAGCTGGGGACGTATCTTCCTGATGTTGTAAAGCGTGTATCTGCAGCAGCGGGTTGTAGCAGCGATGTTTGCAGTGAAGGACAGGTTGTTATCTAGGATCACACCCAAATTCCTTGCAGTCTGAGTCGGGGAAACAACAGAGGTGCCGATGTTGATAGTCAGGTCAAGAGTGGGACAATCTTTTCCCGGAAGGAAAAGCAGTTCAGTCTTGTCAAGGTTGAGCTTGAGGTGATGAGCGGACATCCACTGAGAGATGTCAGCTAGACAAGCAGAGATGCGTGCGACGACCTGGGTCTCTGAGCGGGGAAAGGACAGAATTAATTGGGTGTCGTCAGCGTAGCAGTGGTATGAAAAACCATGCGGGCTAATGACAGATCCGAGCGAGTTTGTGTACAGGGAGAAGAGGAGGGGACCAAGAACAGAGCCCTGAGGGACCCCTGTAGTTAATTGACAAGGGTCGGACTCGAACCCTCTCCAAGTTACCCTGTAGGTACGGTCTTTGAGGTATGAGGTGAGGAGGGAAAGTGCAGAGCCTGAAACTCCAAGTTCTTGGAGAGTGCGAAGGAGGATCTGATGGTTCACCGTGTCGAATGCAGCAGACGGGTCCAAAAGGATGATGACAGAGGAGAGAGATGCTGCTTTGGCAGTGTGCAGTTCCTCAGTGACAGCAAGGAGGGCAGTTTCTGTGGAGTGACCTGCCTTGAAACCAGACTGGTGCGGATCGAGAAGGTTGTTCTGATGGAGAGTTGTTTAAAGACATCGCGTTCAAGTTTTTCGCCCCGATTTATTGACAAATTATTGATAAATTCAGTTTACAAAAGGCAGAACTCATTCGCAAATGGTCCGTGTCCGCCATTGTTCGTTTAGAAATGTTAGTTTCGGTTCTGCAAGTCGATTCATAAGGAAATGCATCTCGCCGCTTTCTGTACAGTTAGACGGGGGCGGGGCGGAGCGGGGTGGGAAGTGTAGCACAGTGGCAGGGTTGGGAAGCAAAACTCGGTTCCGAGTAGGAACAAATAACAATTGTCCGGTCCCGGGATTAAGAGTTGTGAGGACAGGAGGCGAGGCCGAGCCCCGCGGACTGCAGCTCTCTCTCTCTCTATGCTCCGTATCAGTTGATCGCTGCACGGTGCAGCTCAGCGTCTCTCTCTCTCTCTCTTTCTACACACAGCGGATCCGCTGCCTGTTTAACAGCCTCATCTTTGTCAAACTTTCTATGTTCTTTCTCTAACACATAATGAAGGTTATTAAGCGTTTTAGCTCCTGTGTTGTTAATATTGACCGCCATTTCCTTTATGAAGTGAAGCAGCCTCCCTGTCTGTGTCCTCGCGCTGTCCTCACATCCCCGGACCCCCAGACTCGGAGGAGCACAGGGATGTCAGTATTGTTTATGAAGCAGGGTATAGAAAGTACATTATTGAAATGCTATTTATACTATTTATTTACTTTTTACAAACAGTGAGTAGCTGGGCAGCTGCAATACTATTGCAGGACATGTGTAAGCGTGCAAGCTCTTTGAGTTGTAGAAAAGCGCTAGGCCTATAGGCTATAAATATAATAATAATAATAATAACTTTATTTGTATAGCACCTTTCATACAGGGGATTGCAGTTCAAAGTGCTTTACATCAGTAAAAAATAAGACATAAAATCAGTGTAAAACAAGCAGCAAGAGCAAAGCATAAAGTGGGATAAAATAATTAAAAATAAAAACATGGGGAATAAAACATAGAGAAATAGTGCAATGTCAATCACAGAGAATAGTGCAGTATAATAGTGTAAAATCAGTAAAATGCTTTGGTAAAGAGATAGGTTTTAAGCTGGTGACCTCTAATAGACCTGCATCTGATGATCGCAGTGTTCTGGCAGGTGTGTAGTTCATTAGAGAGTCAGCAATGTAGCTGAGTCCTTGTTCATTTAGAGCTTTGTATGTGAGGAGAAGCACCTTCAAATCAATTCTAAAAGTTACAGGAAGCCAGTGTAGAGTAGCTAAGACAGGACTAATGTGTTCCCTCCTTTTGGTATTCGTTAGTAGTCTTGCTGCTTTCTTGGGGAGACCAGTGAATAGTGCATTGCAGTAGTCTAGTCGGCTAGATATAAAAGCATGAATTAGCTTCTCTGCATCATTTTGATTTATGAATGGTCTTACCTTCGCTATGTTTCTGAGATGAAAGAAAGCTATTTTGGTCACTTTGTTTAAATGGGCGTTGAAGTTCAAATCTGAGTCCAGGATGACACAGAGACTTGTCACCTCCGGTTTAATCCAAGTGGTTAAACTTCCTAGATTATTTGTTAGCATCTCTCTTTTTGAGATAATAATAATGTATTATTATTAATATTATTATTAGGCCTATGTGTTGGACATGTGTGGTTGGACTCTGTCTCACAGGCAGGTTGCAGTGTAACATCAGAGGAGACATGGGCCAATTGTACATTCTCAAACTGCACCACTTAGAACTAACTAAACAATGCAGAGATTATTTTTATATAATTGTATTCAATAACCGTAAGAAATTAAACAGTATGAAGTGATTTGTAAATAGGAATACAGATTTGACTTAATGTTTTCATAAATATATTTGTCTCCCAGTTTGTCATGGGACTTATTTTTACCCTCTCAAAAGAACCGGAATCGAGAACCGAAAATAACCGGAATCGAAAAGCAGAACCGGAATCGTTAAAATCCAAATGATACCCAACCCTATGTGTGATGCAGTAAAATCTTACCGCTCACTTACGTTAGCGGTGTTGTAAAAACTGTGGGAAAGTGTAAAATACGATGACGAAGAAGAAGATTCCAGTGGCCCCAATTTTTGTCCATTCTGGACAAGTGAAAAATGTATTCGGACAAGTAAATTGCCAAACTCACTTGTCCATGGACAAGTACTCTCTAAAAACTTTTTCTCACACTGGTGTGGAGCGGGTTTACAGAGAGGTTAGAAGTAGTGCAGTTCCTTGAGAATATGAGATCAAGGACATTGCCAGCTTTATGAGTTGGTGGGGATGGAGACAGTGAGAAAGCAAAGGCGGTTAACAGAGATGTTAGTTCGTCTATCTTCCCCGTCTGGAGGTTGAAGTCTCCGAGAAGTACAGCGGGAGGGCCAGTTTCAGGGATGTGTGAGAGGAGATTATCAAATTCCTCCAAGAAGTCCCCCAAGGCGCCTGGTGGACGGTAGAGAACATCAATGGTTAATTGTATAGGATGGGTTACTGTGACGGCATGGAATTCAAAGGTGGAAGGAGTGAAGTTAGGTAGCTCGAAGAGGGAAAAGCTCCATTTGGGAGAGAGCAGGAGACCAGTGCCACCTCCTCTGCCAGTGAGTCTGGGTGTATGGGAGAAGGAATATGCTGTGTAGAGAGCTGCTGGGGTGGATGTGTTGAATGGAGTAATCCAGGTCTCAGTGAGAGCAAGGAAATCCAGGGTCTGCAGGGAGGCGTAGCCAGAGATGAAGTCAGCCTTAGGAACAGCTGACTGGCAGTTCCACAGGCCACGTGAAACTAGATGTTGGATCTCAGTGGAGCATGTGGGATAGACGAGAGCAGGCCGGTTATAGCGATTAGGAGATACACGGGGCCAGTGATCATTTGGAGAAGACACATGAACAGGAATGGAGAAAATACACATGATTATAGCATGAGGGGCTAGAAAGCTAAAGAAAAGAAAATAAGACACCAGCGATACTTAGCTCAATCAGAGTAGGATTTGCCTCCTCTTTGCCACCCTCGTGACTCCAGCAGGACTCCAATGTCTTTGTCAGTCTTCGGCTGTCTGACGCTGAAGCTGACGCTCCAGGAAAGAGCTACTGCAGTGAAATCTCACAGCTCAGTTTTAGTAATTCAAATCAGCCCCTGCTGCTGAGAGATCAGTAGTCTGAGTATGGTGGGAATGTTGCATTGCATTTCCAATGCTTTCATTTTATCTCTGATATTGTGCTACTTCCATATCAGATATTTAGAAAGTGTGCATATTTGTTTTGTGGACAGGTTTCCCATTCAGCGTACTTTGAAATGCTTTCTGACTTTGGGGACAGCCCTTAAACCCTGATAAAAATGGGTCACACTCCACATTATCAAACATAGCCTGTTGGCACACACCTACACATTCACCCACCTGCGCATACAGACAGATTCACCTGTGCAAACATTCACACTCACATAGTTGTGAAGCTGTGAGGTGGAGAGGTACTCTCTATCTGCCTCTGCACTTTTACACTTTGTTCTCATGTACAGTCTTTTCTCTATCCTTTTCACTTAGTCACAGTATTTTCTTGCCTTTCTGTTCCTATCGTTTCTCATTTCTTTCTTCATCTCTTGTCTTTTTCTCTCTTACCTTCTCACCTCCTTTCTTCTCATATTTTCCCATATTCCCTCCTACTCTGTGTTAACTTCAATGTTCGTACTGACTGAGTATTCTGCAGGTATGGTGTTTTTAAGGCATTTCAGTTTTTAGGGCAAGTGTGCAGTGGCACAAAAGAAGAAAAAACATATCAAAATAAAAGGCTAGATCATAAATTGGCTAGCTCCACATCAAACCACAAACAGCTAGCCAATATTCTGAGAACAGCTACCCTTCAATCCTTCAGGGAATACATATTGAAAAGGTACAATCATCCTTTTAAGTTTCTACTAAAGTTGGACCCATTCTGACCCCAGAGGACATTTTTTCAAGAACATTGATTCCTGGGTATATATTTAAAATATGCACTCAAATAGTTTTGCAGTATTTCCTAATAATAATAATAATAATAATTGGGAATGTGATGATGCTCTAATACAATCAGAGAGAATTTCTATAGAGTGAGAGGGAATATGATGACCAATAGGGAGATTTTCTTTTTTAGAGCAAGCAAAAAGCAGTGTAAACCAACAGTGCTCCAAAGTTAGCATCTCAGAAAGTGATTGGCAAGCTCCTTTGCTGACATTTGTTGCTTGGCGGTTCTTAATTTCAATGGGGACATGTTGTTCCTACAGAGATGGATACGCTCCATTCACATCACGCCAGCATCACCTTCAGCACCCTGGCCCTAACCATGGGAATGTTGTTGTGCTTACATAATCTTCTGGCGCAACTAGGCTTTTTCAATCCATCGCTAAATTCCCCCTCAGTTTCACTGGAGCATTACGCTCACACAAGGATGCACATATGGACACACATGAACACACACACAAAGACACACACCCTTCTGCTCAAACTCATATCTGCACATGTGACATATCCACATCAACCTTTGCTCTTTGCTCAGACACACACACATGCATCCACACACATATACACAGAGTATACCAGCGCTCTGGATTAGGGGTACAGATTAGAGATTAGGGCCAGCAGTGGGATTACACAGTACTCTCCAGCCCCGCCTCCACCATAGATCACAGGCACCTCTGGCCCTATCATCTACTATGGCGATGCTTTACACACACAAAGATGAAAGAGAAAGGGAGGATTTCTACATCAATGATATTCGCTCCTTAATCCTAAATTAGCACCCGCGAAAAAGTCATTACCTTTGAGAATTTCTATTGTTTCCTGCTACTTAATACTCGGATCACAATCCCAATTTTTCCATTGCCTTTCTTTCTCCAGGTCTTTCCCTCACTTACACACACACCACCATCCTGAAGTCTCTACCATCACTAACATTAACCACAGCCCCCCCTCCTATCCTATCACATTTCCTGAATAAATCAATTCCATAAATATGTCTTGACATTGTCCGAAGCCTCCAAGAGACATGAGAAAACAATCTCCATTAAGGGAAAGTCAGGAGAAACATTAGAACATAATGATGGGAATTGGTTTTGTCAGGTATCTAGGGGAGGAGGAGGACCCTGAATATAGATGGCCGAAGCTTCCAGGGAATCTGTCTCTTAGCAGATGGAGTGTTAAAGGATGTGGGTGAGGATTGCCTGAGGACTGTGGTGAGATGGTATATCGATTGCTGATTCACTATCTAGATCCTTGATTTGCTACCTGGGCGTTTGGGACCTCCTGTGGGGTCACAAGCTATTTTAGGACGGACATGATAAGAGAGATGCGTTGGAAAGGTACATACTGTATGTACAGGTTATATATCCTCTACGTGGTCATTGGAATGTATGCTGTTCAGTAGTGCAATCTTTCCAGCTCAATGCTCACAGCGACAGTTACAGTAAGGTTAAAAGAGGAACTCAAAGTAATTCACAGCAAGTTTAAAAGGTCATGAACTACTGATCTAGATCAAAAGAGAAATCCAAACACACACCCACCCACCCACAGACGACAAACAAAAATCAAATGTTTCTGTCATTCAAAGCCAGCGCTCTCAATGTTACTCAGGGCACCAGTGATTGCAAAGGAAGCCAGCTGCTGTAGGGATACAGGGACACTGCCCTTTTATAAATAAAGTTTAACTTGAACTTGACAGACGTTGCATAGAATCTGCAGACTTTAGCAGAGTAGAGAGAAGCTTAGTGGGTAGCTTAGTATCTGTTGACAAGGCTGGCACGCACACAGGCTGCCAGAAGCGTTAGTATCCCGATTCGTTGAGAAATGGACTTGGCTGTATCTGTGCTTTTCCAATATACTGCATATTCTCAAGGCTAATAGTAAGGACACTCCCTTGGTGCCTCTGACTTCAACCACTGGAGGCTTTCATAATGTTTCATCAGTACCTCTTTTCCCGTTAACATCCTTGTCCATGCTGCTTTCTGCATTCCCTTTATCTGTCTGTTACCTAAAGGTGTAACCACATAATTCATGCTTAACTTACCCCTTTATAGTGCAATGATTGAAATGTCTTTTATTTTTTTAGGTGAATGCCGTCATGCCATTTGGGTGCCTTGCCCTGCGAGATGGGCGGAATTACAATAGCCTGTCTGATGTCACGGACAAATATGAGATTGGACAGGTCCTTCGAGCGTGAGTACCATAACACTCTATGCATGCTCCTCTGTTGCCTTTCCCCCCATCTCTCCCATGTAGAATTCATGGACACATTCCAGTATTCCCTAATGGTCTTTATTCCCTTCATGAATTATTTCAAATTGGATCATTTTCCCTGCAGATTTGGTTTGGCATATCAAACGTTTTCACTGAAGGAATGACAGAAGGTAAAGCATGAGGCTAGTGTGTAACAGTCACATTTATTCAAATTTTAGCCAGCCAATTGTCCATATATCTTTTGATCATGACAGATCCTGAAACACTGTAATTTATTCTGTTTAAATATTCTGTGTCATGCCTAAAAAAAATATGTTTGGACATATTTTCAAAGCGCTGTGAAAACCATTGCCGCTTGACTGACCGAATACTGAAAGTTTACTTCTCATGAACACCTATCCTTGACACATTAAAGACACACACACACACACACACATATACACACACACACACACACACACACACACACACACACACACACACACACACACATACCAATCAGTGTATGAGGCCATATGGCAACATCAGCATCTGGCCTCTGAGATTTCTGTTCATCTTTTATATAACACACACAGACAGACACAAACATACACACATCAATGAAGTTCACACATTTGCTGTAAAAATTATGTTTACATTTTTAAATACTTGAATGTATAGGACTTTTCATAAATAATCTACATTAAATAAAAAAGAGAGGGAAGAAAGCGCCCCATTCGAATCTTCTCTGACTTCACTGTATTTATTGAGCATAAAACATTAAATGTGTAATGTTGCAGTTTAGTTTTGCATCGCACAGCTTCACAAAATCCATTTAGCTGAAGCACCGCATGCCCCAAGGCTAAAAAACAGACGATGCCCAGCACATAACAGCGAAAGACCCATTTAAGATGTGTTATTCATGACCCATTATTCTAGTCAATGACTCTCTCCACCCAATTAAATTATTTCCCTGTATTTCACAAAAACATTCAGTGTACTTTGTCTCCCTATTATGCTGTGCCTCTCTTTGGCATTATTCTAAGATGTGATCAATTCTACCTTTCTCTGACTATCTGTCTTTCTATTTTTCCTTCTTGTGTAGGAAGGAGTTCTGCGAGCTGTGCCTGGCTAAAGACAGACAGACAGACAAGGTGTTTGTCTGCAAGAAATTCCTCAAGAAAGACGGAAGGAAAGTCCGCAAAGCTGCCAAGAACGAAATCATGATCCTGAAATTGTAAGCAGTTGGTCTGTGGACAGATGGATGTATGATGCAGAGAGAGAAGGAGATTGAAAGACTGATTTGTTATTTTACATTTCTGTTCATAATTCCAGTCACACAATCCATGCAATTACCATTGTTAATAATGTAAGCCCAGGTGTTTGTAACTTCTTCAGCACTGTTTTTGAAGTATCTATCCAGCTAAAAAAGATATTCCCTTTATGTTGTTTGTAGATAGAGCTATTTAAAAGCAAGAGAATGTTTAGCATCCTACAAATGCATGTGTGAAGCTTCATTCTTGTATGTTCACTTACTCCTTCCTGCTTTTCCAGGGTCAACCATCCAAACATCCTTCAGCTGATAGACACATTTGAGACCCGCAAAGAATACTTCATCATCCAGGAACTGTGAGTGTTTCGTTTACTGTTTCACTTAATATCTTTTTGTGTAACCAGTTCCCGACGTAGTGTACTTAAGTGTGCATTTCTTAATTGTGTATTAACACACACAAATCCATCAGCTAGAGGGTAGGGGTCGAGTCTTTCCTTTTATTACTGTGTGCTCTGTTGCTCCCCTCAGCAACAGAGGATGGTGTTAGTTTTATGAAGTATTTTCTCTTAGTAACACTCAACATTATTCATTACTCCTGAAGCCCTGCTTGGCAATAATAGGGTCTCTTCAGAGAGCTTCGGATCGATCTGCGTCACTTGTGACTAGTGCATTTTTTAACATTCGCAACTTTATTTGAAAGCAATAACATTAAATGGCACTGAGTGGACAATTATTTCCCTTCTGTTGTTGTTATAAAGCAAAACAGACTCTCGAAGTGATGGCAGTCATCTCTGTGTTCAGCAGTCTGTTTGAGTCGGTGACTGTTCATATCTGACAAGCCAACAGCCCTCCTGCTGAGGGCGATACGTGATGATCACACCCGTCATGTATACACACTCTGAAGTTAACCAAGTCTTTTAGAGAAATGACCAAGGCTCTAATTTTTAATTGCTCAGCAGCGCTTGCTTTTGGCCAATAGAAACAGATTGCCTTACTAATGAACAAAAAAAAAGAGCTCAGGGCTTTTGATAACTGTGTTACTGAATTCTTAAAGTGAATTATTTTGTTGCAACATGTGGTAAACAGTCACACCAACTTGCATTCATTTTTATTTGTTTTTTGGTCGATATGTGTTCTGATGTGGGCATGTGTTTTTGACTCCACACAGTGCCACAGGGGGAGATGTATTTGACTGGATTCTGGACCAAGGGAATTACACAGAGAGAGACGCATCCAATGTCATCAGACAGGTCCTTGAGGCTGTGGCGTATTTACACTCTCTCAACATAGTGCACAGGAACCTGAAGGTACTTTCTTTAACAAAAGCCTTGTTTGAGTGCAAGGCACCTATTCGCCACTCAGGCATTTTATAGTGTATCTCTTTGGAGACACATGAGAGCATTGCTATGCCATCTCAGTTAATGACTCAACATTTGAAACCTTTTAGCAAGGGAGTAAACACTATCTTTATGGCTTAATGCAATCTCTAGTGATACATACATCGAGACAGGCTAATATCTTTAGCCACCATTATCAACCCATTAGGATGGAATTACATCATGTCTCGGCCTTCAGACTCCCCCCACTGGCAGAAGCTGGAATTTTGTTCAGGTTTATATTGTATATACATTACACAGTCTGCACTCATTTATCTTCAGAACCCATTACATTTTATAAAAATGACTTTTTCAGATTAGTGCAAGAAATTACATATGGTTGTTTTTTAAGACACATTACGGGATCACAAACGATGATGATCCATTACTTCTCACTGGTACATCATATACTTTTCTCAACTTGATTTGAACATGCTAGGCATGTAAAACCAAGACTTCAACTTTAACATAATAAATCCCATAGGAACATTTATTTTTCAGCAACCTAAACACAGAACAAGCATAGATTTGAACATAAAAGATGATCAAATACATAAAACATAGTTACAAATATAAATCATATGCTAAAATATCCTACACAAGCTATTATAAAACAATATACTGTATATCAGTAATTGCACAATATAAAACCTGGTGCATATTCAGAAATCATTATCTCTCCCAATCTCCATCCACCAATATGTAAGACTAATAACGAGTTGACTCATGCCGCACATTTAATAATGTTATGCCAACATTTGTTCTGTTTGTTTGTTCTGTTACCTGTCAAGAGATTGCCAAGTAATAAGAGGAAAGATAAGGGCCTCATGAGGTTGAACAATCATTGCTGAGTTTCTTTACAGATGGCAAAAGTATTATTTTTGAATGTCTGCTGATTAACAGTTGCTATAAGGATCGAACATGTTTTATAGTGTGTAGGGCTGCGTGTATTTGAAAATATGAAAATACCTAATTATGTTCCTCATTTGTTTAGCTGGAAAACCTGATGTATTACACAGAAAACAACCACAACAAAGTAGTTCTGCGGGATTTCTACTTGTCCAAGTTTGAGAATGGACCGATCACAGAGCCTTGTGGGACACCAGAATATCTGGGTAAGAGACTCACCAGCTTTTGTGGAGGGTTTTTTTCCCCATGTGGTTCCCAGGATTTGAAAGTATTGTTGTGTGTGTGAGGGAGAATGGAAGGACAGAGCATGGGCAGAAACTCACCTTCAGTCTGGCATGATTCAATAACAAAACATCTTTATGATGACTGAACATCCCCTTTATTAATAAAGAGGTTTTCACAGTTAGTTATAATAATCAAATCAGGAAACATCTCCAGTCAATCCTCAGTCAGCCTCAAGATGTGTTGAACATGTTTGGCTGGTGAAAGTCTTTTCAGATGCTCTGTTCCTGCCCACTGTCACTCATGGAGGTTTTTTTTAATATATAACTTTACTTTTTTATGTTTCTCTGACTCTCATCTATGCATACTTCCTTGCTAACACACTTTACCATTTTCATGTCTTGACATATTTTTGAAAAACAGTCATGAGTTCCAGTTAAAGTACCTAACTCTCTCACTCTCTCTCAAGTTTATGTGAGGGCATTACACAACTATGCTTTGGCCTTGTTCTTTCCAGTGAAAGTTCAGGATAGTTATTCATAATGCTGAGCTTAATTAGACAAATAAAGAAAGAAAATGGAACAGAGGCCCGGGTGGTGTAGAGTTATGAATGCCGTCTGAAGGTTCATAAATGAAAATCCAGCCATATTAATCTCTCTTCACTCTCTCTCTCTATGTCTGCTTTTCTCTTTGCTGTCTCTCAGCTCCTGAAGTGGTGGCTCGTCACCGTTATGGTCGTCCTGTGGACTGCTGGGCTGTGGGTGTCATTATGTTCATACTGTGAGTGAACAACAAGCCTGATTAACACTTAGCTGCAAATACATTTCATCAACAAAAAAATGGCTTTGTTGTTTGTAATTCACATTTCCAGGAGTTATCTGCACGGTTTTAAAATAACTTCCCTTTCTCTGTCTCTTTATGTATGTTCTCCTTTTTGTAGCTTATCAGGTAACCCACCTTTTTATGATGAGACAGAGGAGGAGAACACAGATCTACATAATCGCATCATCTTCTGTCGCATCGTTGCTGGTGAATTTGAGTTTGATTCTCCGTACTGGGATGACATTTCGCCTGCAGGTACATAGATCCACCACACGATGGCAATAACAACCAGTTGAATTTTTAAAGGCATTGGATGTGTTGGTAGTCAGTAAATAATTGACTATTCTACCGCAGTCTAAATTTAAATGGAGCTTTTAGTTGCAATTTTTATTGTATGCCTCTTAATCAAAGATCTAATTGTCCAAATGACTACTTTTTGATTATTTCCTAACTTGTTAGTTGAAACCTTTAAATTGACTTTTTGTATTGTTTCTCTCTCAGCTAAGGAGCTCGTCTGTCGACTCATGGAGGTTGACCAGATGCTTAGAATCACAGCGCAGGATGCACTTTGGCATGAATGGTAATTGTTTGCATAATCACAGAGCACACGTTTTTTGGCACATGTCTACTGGGTTAGTTCTCACTTGTAAGATGTTTTTTGTCACCTATGACAGGATTGCAGGGAATGGTGCATCTGAGAAGAATCTAAAGGATGGCGTGTGTGCCCAGTTTGAGAAGAACTTTGCAAAGGCCAAATGGCGGGTATGTATTCACTCTTACTGTCTTTCTATAGTAGTAAATAAATGTTGTGATAAAATAGCCGAGTAAGCAGCAGAGGAAAAGGGGGGGAACAAGATTAAGGCTAGGGCAAACAAATAAAGATGACTAGCGTGAAGCATCAATGATTATGATTATAATTTATCTATATTTTATGTTGATTGCACATGAGGTACTTTTAGCTCTGCATTCAACTCTGCAGAGGTATGTCTTACATTTGCAAATGATATGGCGGTGGTCATAAGAGGACATGGGGGTAGTAAATGCTGAGGACCAAGAAGAAGGAAGTCAAGATGGCAGCGCTGACCTAACAGCATAAGTAACAGTAATAACCCTCTTCTCTCTTTCCCCATGTGGTTCCCAGGATTTGAAGGTATTGTTGTTCATTATGAGGGAGAATGGAAGGACAGAGCATGGGCAGAAACTCACCTTCAGTCTGGCATGATTCAATAACAAAACATCTTTATGATGACTGAACATCCCCTTTGTTAATAAAGAGGTTTTCAGTTAGTTATAATAATCAAATCAGGAAACATCTCCAGTCAATCCTCAGTCAGCCTCAAGATGTATTGAACATGTTTGGCTGGTGAAAGTCTTCTCAGATGCTCTGTTCCTGCCCACTGTCACTCATGTCCTGTCCCAGAAGAGATCCATCCACTCTGTCCCACTTTTCTTCATTGGATTTAGACCAAGATGTTCAAAGTGGCTCGCTCTACTCCTTTCTTACTCCTCATCTGCACTAGTATATGAAACCATATTGGTAAAAACAAGTTCATGTTCCACAATAGGAAAAGGGGTTTGCTCATTGTCTGTATTATTTTTTGGTGTAGATAAGGAGAGGGAGAAATAGAAAGGATATAAGGGATGTAGGCCACTGTGGACTGTTGAACCGCAGTGATTTGATCTCTAAGGCCCTCTGTCATTCCTCTTACGTGAATCCTGGTTCATTGACCCATACTGTACCTCAGTGTTACATTCAAGTCATACTTGAAGCTGTACAAAAGCTTCTCAGTCAAACCATATTGTATTCAGTGATATGTCTGTCCAAATGGCTTTTCACTTCCAGAGAATCGATTCCCTGGTTTAAACACAACTTCTAAGCCTACACATTTTCTTTAACTCCTTAAGTGTTTGTAAATCATAATAAGTCAGATGGGTGTAACAGTGACTGAGATTTACACCCATCTGTTCACTTACCTTTTCCAGACAACAAGCAGTCAAGGAGTGGCTTGGAGTGAGTGAGTCTTGAGATTGATTTAAACCAGGGTACAAATGTATCATAGCCTCCTGGAAGTAAACAGATGGCACCAATCTTACTGTCACATCTCACGCTTATTATGATACTGATAAATCATGGTTCCGTGAGAGGCTTATTGTCAAATACTTGTTTTCCAATCTTATGTTATTTGCATTGCCATAACCAAATAAAGGATCAACGCTTTTCTTTTATTTAACCAATATGGGTGTTAATGAAAAAAAAAAACATACTGTAACTCTAATGCCTTTAACACCTATATCTTCCTCTCCTCTTTTTTTTCATCTGTCTGTGTTGCAGAAAGCGATCCGTGTCACCACCTTCATGCAACGATTGAAGAATTCAGAGGCCCTGAATGACAGTTCAGCCGAGGCTCAGAGCACAGAGGAGGCAGGAGATAGTGAGAGAGTGTTGTCCCATGGGACAAGTAATAAGGGAGACAAAGGAACAAGTGATGAAGGTGTGACATCAAGCAGTGTGTCTTTAAAAGTTACGGTTGAAAATACACCGCTGGGTATAGAAAAGGATGAGGGGAGGAGTACGGTCGCAGAAAATCAGGATGAGGCAAAGAAAAGTATAGGCCCATCAGTAGGAACTTCCCCCTCAGATGTTCAGGAGCCTCTCTGTCAGAAAAGCCAATCAAATGCAGCCCTCAAACTCGCACAGGAAGAGTTTGACAAGGTTGGTGCAAAGAAAGCAGCAGGTGATGGAACCAGGAAGATGGCTGCCAACTTGGGTCAAGGTAAAGTTGTTCCAGAATCCAAACCAACTCCCATGACGACGTCTGACCCCTCCAAGCTGTCAGACGGGTCTTCGGGGACTAACCTGAACAAAAAACACACATCCGCCTCCCCTGATCCTAACAGTAAACGTAAGATGGCTGCAACGCTCCATGGCCCCACACCCAAAGCCTCTGCTGCTGGGACAGCCTCACCAGACAAGAGGCCAGCAATGCAGAAGGACCAGAGGGATGAGACTGATGGAAGCTGGTGTCAGACAGAATTACCTGAGGCAGTGGCAGAGAGGTCAGTGGCAGTCGCTCAAACAGTGGCACCTGAAACTGGGGCTGATGCAGGACGAGGAGTTAGATTAAGGGGTGAGGATAGCCCCATGATGAGAAGGGATAGGGATACTAGGGGAACAGACAGATACAGCGCTGAGCTCAGCATGGCAAGGCCAGGTCCTGCAACAGGACAGGGTTGTTACACAGGCAGCTCTGCTGGTTTGGGCCGTCACGCCACTCCATACAACCCAGAAGTTGGGACTGTAGGAATGGGGATGGCAGGGAGCTATGGGAGTCCATACAGTTCCCTATATATGACTGGAGGAGGAATAGGGATGTATGGGACTGGGCTACCACATGGAGCAGGCGGGAGCAGCACTACAAGCGACTGGCAAATGGACAGTGTGATTGAGCAGATCGAAAAGCAAATGGCTGCCGTGCTTGAGAAGATTGAGGGAGACATGCCCTCGCTGCTGGAGCAAATCAGTGACTGCCCTGCAGAGCCGCTACGAGCCAGGAGCACACACGCCTCTCCTGCCACCTCCCGCGCTCGCTCCTCACAACATACCACGACTGCAAACTCTGCAACTCCACCGCCTCTTCCAACCTCTCCCAGGCCTGCACTGCCATCTCTCCCTCACCTTACTATCCCTCCTCCCTCCTATCCCCCACCCTCCCCACCCACACAATCCTCACCCCAGGCTGCAGGAGAGCAAGAAGACCGGGAGGGACAGAGGGATGCTGCTTCTACCAACCAGTCCACCGGAGCTGGGATGGACAGAGGGCTATAAAACAGTTGTCCATGATGCAATTCACAACAGATGGAACATTGGATTTATGGTTCAAATTTCAAGAGGTTTAGAGACACTGTCTCACACCCAAGTATCATCCACTAACGCAAAAAGGAAAAGTAACCATGTTGATGATGTTTGGTACGGCTGTATGTTCCTTTTGAGAATACTGGTCTGAGAGAAAATGAACTATGGCATTTAAATACACTCATGACTTGAGTGTAGGAGGAGTAGTACATCTCTCTGTATGGAGCTGCAAAAAGAAAGATCATAAAAGCAAATCCAGATTGTGCACATCAAAATGCTTGCAACACGACCTTGTTATACTCAAATCTAAGCATTCAGCGCAGTTTGCAAATCCTAAATGTACACAAGTAAGATATTGTGGTACAATAATCAGCTTATAGTGTGAGTTATTGGGGAGGGGGAGTGTTATGTATAGTAATATTTCCATTATTCCTTACAAAGTGTATATAAATACAAAGAACTTGGTTCCTGATTCCTGCTTTCATCCTATGTTGTAAACTTCCTCGTAACTAAACTTTACTTTTTTAAGCAGCACATCCTATGTCATTATTTTCCATTCCTATTTATTTATGTAGCTATTAATTCAACTAGTGAGGCTGAAAAATCATAAACTTGCAGTCAAAGAGTTGTACAGATGTTCGCCATTTCATTAGCTGCTGCAGATTGAGATTAGTTTTTATTATATAGCCTAGTGTATTTAAACTTGAATTGTCACTTGAAGTGTTGTGAGTTGCTCCACACCTGGGGCCTATACTGCGAACCTGGTTCAACCTAACCTGGATATGTTTGAGTTAGCCAGTTGGCTTAATCCAAAACATACGCGCTCTCGCTAAACTGTACTACGACGCTGGTTATCAAGTGGATCGCTCAAGCCAACCGTGTCCTATCTAGTTAGGTGCGCGTTCACATGAAAGGGGTGGTATTTGGAGCATTCGACCAATCACAAACATGGAGAAGCGCACTGACAGCGCAGCGTCATACTTCCTGAATGAAAAGTGAACTTTAATACTAGTCAAAAATGAAGAAGTTAAACTTTAAACATCCATGACTTAAACACTTTATCCAGGATAAAAGCCACATAGCTGCACCTGCAAGGTGAATACAGCTGGCAAAAGAAAAAGTGTTTGAATGCGGTTCAGGTTTATGATATCACTGCCCCGTCTAAAACACGATCTGAGTTCAATTACATTTGTCTCGAGTGTTTCGTCAACTTATGTGTTGCTTAAAATAATACTTCTGCATACAGTATGTGACACTGTGAGTGTTGCACGGCCAGATACGGCTCAGCTGACTCAGATAAGGAGATATGATACATTATGAAGTGATATGCCGCGGACTGTACTTAATGTATTCTGATCCGGGTACTTGTGTTGTGGCCGATATTTAAGTAAGCTTTCTTAACGCTAATGTTATAATAGTCAGATTGCTCTGAAGATGGGAGGTGATATTCTATTAATGTTCACGTTCACACAGTCGGTGATTTTTGCCGGCCGTCTTTCCTGCGACGGCAGTTTTTCTGTATTTCCTTTCTCCTGTAATATGACTTGATCGCTTTAAACTCCGCACACTGAGCTCTGATTGGTCAGCAGGCGGTGCTTTCACTGAGTTGAGCTCTTAGCCTGCAACCTAACCTGGTCCCGACCAGGTTAGCTGCTTAGCATATATTACCATGGAGATCTAGCCTGCTAAAAAGAGAACCAGCTTCGTAGGACCGGAAAGCCGGAGTTTTCCCTGAATTTAGCCGGCTAAGCGAAAATCCTGCTTCGCAGTATACCCCCCTGTTTGAGAGCTTGATCAAAATTGAGATGCTAGTTTTCAAAGGCTTTGCAATAACAAACACACACACGCATGCACACACTCACACACACACTTCATAATTCTCCACAGTTTTGTCCATGGAGTTTGTTTTGGTTTTTCTCCAGTTTTGTCATGCATTCAATTGTTACTGTTAATTTGATAGTACTGTCTATATTTGCTCCTTTTTTATCATGTAAAAAAGTATTTATGGAAGTTAATTCTGCTTTTGGATCTATGTAATACCACGTTCTGTGCTTTTCTCCTGAACAAGTCTTTAAATCCACTATCCTGTCTGTGTAAACTGTGCACTGTTTGCAAGTCTTTCAATTAGAAAAATAAAAAAAATATGCTTTATATCGTTCGTTTTTTCATTGATTGAAAGTTATTTGACAGGAGTTGATTCAACTCTAATAGCTGTTTTTAATATGAATAGCAGCATTATATAAATGGAATCACGTAAACGCTTTTTATTTCTAAAGCTGAAAGAACCGTTATCCAATGATTTCACAGAGGCATGATAAACGCCATGCCTACAAGTCCCATCATGCCCTACGGGATTTTTGGATTAGTCTACTTGTGGAAGCATGGGGGTGAAGGAAATAATTGTTAAAAGTTAACATGCGATCAAACAATGAACTAGTGCAACATTCAATATACTTGATTCTCTAAGTAGTGTGGAACAACATTAAAGAATAATAATTCAATGTACTTGTGATACATGTATTTAAATCAGTTATGGGTGAACCCTCTTGAAGGGAATGATGGTTGTGCCTGTAACGTGCACATGTTGCTGCTTTGCTTTGCTTTCAACTGAGTGAGGGGAAACGGTTCTGGAACAGCCGGTCAGGCAGCCGTCCAGCGGAAAAACTCACACAGAGCCACACTTTTCACTTTGCAATCCGCGGTACTGTTAAGTTGTCCCATTCTTTGTTAGTTTTTTTTTTTGCTTAAATACAAACCGATTTTAATACTGCAGATCAGGCCGAGTATTATCGGATGTGGTAAGTTCTACACACTTGTGAAAGCTCTTGGTAGTGTTAGCCCCAGCTAGTTTGCTAACGTTAGCTAGTTAAGCTAACATAGCGGCTGGAAGTAGGAAAAAGTCGTTGGGTGGCTAGATAGCTTTAAAGCTAGCTGCACATAAGCTAACAACTACGCAGTCGTTTGATCTGCGTTACTGGTTATCGTTTACGTTAGTTGTTGTCGGCTTTCTGGACAATTTCAGCGTTGCTCCTCTGCTTACCATAGCATAGAAACCACTGGCACGTAACCGTTAACTACAGATTGGAATTCGCACTTTTATGTGCACGAGACTGCTCTTTCAACTAACGTCCTGTGATGAATACCGTTAACAGTAGCTTGAAAGCTAGTTGGCTACAAACACCAGATGCTCGCAGTGTTCAGAAGCAGACACAAGCTAACTTGCACCACGCAGTGTTTGTTAGACCACACTGGCAACAATTCACCTTCTCTATATGTATTTTTGATAACGTTACGATAGGACGATAATTGATGCTACCACAGCAACTCATTATTGGCGTGGTCTCCTTTTAGCTTGCCAAGTTGGGATGTCTGTTAACATGGCATTTATTATGTTCTTTGTTTTGAACTCAGTTGGAATGGTGGAAAATATTGTGTTTATCATTTCGCAGCATTGATGTGAGAATGGGGATCCCCTCGACATGTGTACCCGAGAATATGCGGCCCACTCTTTTCCTGGGCCTTTGTCATTTGCCAGGCACCCCCTCCCCCAATTCTCCTCCTCTGCAAGGAATGCTCACCCCCTAACCTCAATGTGACAGAGGGCCCAGACGCTCAGCATCACTAGGGCTAGCAAGTATCCTACCTGATGTAGTACCTGGCTCAGTTACCATTGGAGCAACATCAGACTTGACTTGAGATGTGTTTTGCTGAACTCTGATAAGGAACCACATCTCTAAACTACAATACTTCAATTGTCGTGCAATGAGTCTCCAATTTGGTATAGCATTCAGATTCTATTGTGTTTCATGGTGCATTTTGTCTTTTGTAAGTTGTGTATATGCAGTGTAGTTCCACAACGAGGCGACTTTTCAACACAAGGCCACAGTCACAAAGATGCTGTTATTGTTGTTGGATTTCATTAATCTGGGATAGACTGGTCTACACTGTTTCAAAATGCTAAAGTATAGTCCGTGTAGGACATTTGCTTTCTTTAATTTACGTCAGACATGCTCTGCTCGTTATTTCTGTAAGAATTGCAAGATTTTCCTTACAAATATCGCTGGTGGTCCTGCAGTTCATTGTACAGTAACATACATGGCATGCATCTTCTGGTTAAAGGGGCGGGATGGATGCACGTTGGCTTATGTTAGGCAGCCAATGAGCGGAGCTCCGGTCCGAGCAGCGTGCTCACAGCCTCCCTTTCCTGTTGAATATTTCAGCCCATGCGTCACAGCTCCTCCGCCCCTTTCTCCCATCTGCCATTTTGGTTTTGTTCCCGTCTGCAGTCGCAAAGCCAGCAACGCAATTACATAGACGAGACTCTCAGCACAACGACATAGTGACTCGACAGTATACCGCAGACCCTCCTAATCCTACACCGCGTTTCTTTTCTTTGTTCGAATCGTCCAAATTACAACCATCGATTTTACTGACATCTAGATACTGCGGGAGAGGAGCGGGTTCGCATTGGGAAGGGACCGAGAAGGATTATTGGTAAGAAAATAGAAATCAATGGAGCACGAGTGAAAAGGCTAGTCTTACATTCGCAAAATAATCTTACATTGGGCGATTAATTTGAATGCTGGTTTTTGTTGAGTGTTGGAATCACGATCGATATTAATAAAGGAGCTATGTTGGCTAGCTGACAAAATGAAACCGTTGCTGTATTTTGCGAGCAGGTTGCATATAGCTACAGCTGCTAGCTGGTAAAGTTGTGTTCCGCACTGGGGGAAATGCAGGCCTAGGCCGAGCTGCTAATGGATAGGCTGGCTAGCTGGTGTTTTCTTGCCTCTAAGTTATTTATGTTCCGGCTGTGTTCACTTCGCCAAATCACTTAACTGATTAGTGGCAAGCAACGAACTTAATCGGTTTCCTCTTGTTTGTGTGTAGGGACATTTATGTACCGTGTTCTTCAACGTTAAAGGCTTGATTTCGCCAGTTAACATATTGTATTGCTCATTTGATTTGCTGTATCATTGTTTGCCTTCATTTTTGTTTTTGACGAACAGTGACGGTTCAGTAAAATACAACGTTGGGTTTTGATTGGTTATATCGTTATTTATTTAACAACTTTGGTCAACTCCCTTCATTGTGCTTATCTGTAGGGACGTAAATAAACGGTTACGTCTGACTTTCTCGACGCCTGTAACGTTAAGTTTAGCTGCATTGGATGCGGAAATTGTGTCCGATCATGAATGCCGTGCAGTGAGGATATGTTCGAGTGATCGCGGCCTGTTTCACTTCCTAAAGCGGCTGAGTTTGTCTCGATTGTTCCGTTTATCACAATGTACTTGGATGGTTTTTAAAGATAGACATTTTTTTTGTTGACGCCCTTTTGATATCGCCACACTGAGGATCGTTCAAACGGCATTGTATGGACCTTGTGTCCACACCTGCAGGCCGCCGTGAGGTGTTGCTCACTTTACCGCAGTGAAGTTTTAATGGTTCAGCTCTTTTTGTTGAAACGATGTTGGCGGTCCTTAAATAATGGACAATAGAAGTACATAAACAGGCCAGCCCTGTCTCCGAGCATGAACATAACTGATAATGCTGCTATTCATGTTTCTTCCCAGGCTCAGTTCGTTTTCTAGCAGATTTGTGTTTGGCCAGCAGCCAGCCCAGCTGCTCCCTAGACGAGAAATCCTCTTGAACATGAAGGGGATTGGGCAGCGTTTGGCTTGGATACTGCTGATATAGAGCAGTAGCATTTAGATATATATTTTGAACTTATTTGAAAACCTCCATGAAATACAAACATGCTGACAGAGTTTCTTCACTCTGTTTGATTTACTTAATTGTTGAAACTGTTGACTTTACACTCGATACATAACAATTGTAAATTAATTAATAAAATCATGTTCATTGGACATTTTAAATGGCAACATTTGATTATCTTATGCTTCACAACAGGCTTTAACGGTTTGTGTTTGTTTTGATGCGCAGATGTCCAGCTCGCCGCTGTCCAAGAAGCGTCGCTTGTCAGGAACAGAGACGAAGACGGGATCCCATTGCTCCTCATCCAACTCTGTCAGAACTGATCTGTCCCATACACCTGCCAACGTGAGTACAAACACATACACTATTATACTGTTGGTAAAACTTGTTACACAAACTGATGGCAATCCATCTGTGTTTTTTCAGGGCATGGCTAAGAATGGCAATGATGCTGAGATCGATGAAGGCCTGTACTCCAGACAGCTGTAAGTCAACTGCAAACTGAAACTGACAAACTGGAATGGTTGTTAAACTAAACGGTTGTTCTAATGGTGCCTTATCTCCTTCCGTAGTTACGTGTTGGGCCATGCTGCGATGAAGCGCATGCAGAACTCCAATGTCCTTATCTCTGGTATGAGAGGTCTTGGAGTAGAGATTGCCAAGAACGTAATCCTTGCAGGAGTGAGGAGTGTCACTGTGCATGACCAAGGAGTCGCAGAATGGAGAGACCTCGCCTCTCAGGTATGTAGAAGCGTGCACAGATATTATGTTGCAAAAATACACAGATGTTTCTTTTGAGAAATGTTTCCCATTTATGGTTTTCAGGCAGTCATTGGTTCATTCAGCCATTATACTTTATTGCAGATTCTGCATTCTGTGCCTTAGTCTTTGAGCCTGAATCCAAAGTTCAGTTTGGTTCTATCTGTTATGAGTCACTTGGTTTGTAGTATTGTTGCCATCCAAAAAGAGTACTGCAGCCACCCCCACCCTTGCTAACCATAGGCTGACCCAGATTGATCAGTGGGTGGCCTCTCCCATGGTCAGCTAGAGTGAAGAGATTGTTTGTTATTTTGCTCTGAGTTTTGATGTATTTATCCAAAGGCCATACAGGTCATTGTGAATTGTCTGGCAGAAGATTATGGTTGCATATGTTTGTAATACCCGAGTTAACTCTTGTGCTCTCAAACATTTCTATTTCCGCCTGTGCCATTTGCCCCAGTTTCTTTTTCATTCTGGCTGAATTGCATAGCATATTTCTGTCATATATTTAATCAACAACTTAATCTCTGGCCACGACCACACTTGCTACACTTGAACAAAAAGAAACACATCCCCTCATTTATTAGGCAACTAAAAAATGGAACTCTGTGTAGAAAATATCAGCCAGGTGTGTCTGACTGAGGCAGGGCTCCAGACTCACTTTATTCTGGAACAGTCCCGGAAAATCCTTTTTAGTTACAGTAAATGTAAACCATGCCTGAATCAAAAATAAAAGAAATGTCAGGAGAGGAAATATTCTTATACCATTTCTCCTTATTACACAGTGAAATACATCCGTTAAAGACACTTATTTCAAATGAAACCGAAATAAAGTAAAACTGTCGGTCAAGTCTTTCCACTGTTCCAACGCTCATAAACTGTGGTTAAATCAACCTTTAATGCAACCAGCTACTTGTCAAAAATGCTGGCTCAGAAGGCTGCCTTTCCCCACTTTCTTTGCTCTGCCATTGAGGATACCAGCTGAGTGGCTCACATTGTTTGTAGGCAGACCACTTAATAGGCTGTATTTTGAGCCCTCATTTGACAGCAAAATGAAAGAGGGAGTGATGGGAAAGATTTTGAAGTGTTCTTCCGTTTGAATTGGGTGACGAACCTTTCCAAAAATCTTGTATGCAAGTAATCATATTTAGCTTATTGCAGGGGTGGGGAACCTTTTTCCTCTCAAGGGCCATTTCAATGTTTACAACATCCTCCGAGGGCCGTACAAATGATTGACCTCTGCTTAAAAAAACTAAAATCACAGCCCATTCATTTGGCCTTTCTTTCATGCTGTGCAAAGAAAAAGCAACCTCTGAATCCAGATATCTCACCATGACTCACGCATGCATGCATGTGCACGGTGTGGCATGACCACCAACACAGAAAGATATGGACACAAGATGTGTGCAAATGTTATATATAATATTTGCACACAATATTGTAATATTTAGTTTCCCATCATCCTATACATGATTTAAGTGGTGGGGGGGGACCTAACTTCCTCTAGGGGGGTCCGAAAGGTTTTTTTTTTTTTTTTTTTAATGTTGAAGTTAAAAGCATCAATCTGGTGCACTTTGAGAGCAACATTGAGAGATCTATGGATACATCTCTCAACACCCAGATGAAACAGAACTGCAAGCAGATTTATTTTTCTTTATGGATATTTTACAAATCACTCCCCTTTCAAACTGTATTATTTATTTATTTTATTGTCATATAGTAGTTTACTTTATTCTCTTATTTTTGTATAACTATAATGATCATATAAAGATGTGCCTTTACCTCACTGGTTGTAGAAAAAGCTTCTTATATTCGTTAGCATAGCTAGCTAACCAGATGCTAATAACAGCAAAGTTATTGACTGTCTGATCAGTATGACAGATGAACAGATCGCCACTGGGCTTTCAACTAAAGACAGACACGCAGAAACTGTGGCATGTGTATGGCTCCTGGGTACTCCAATTTCTGAAGTGCTGGAGTGGCGTTCTGGTGCTCTCCCTCAGAACTGCAGTCGAGACATATACCACGTGATGACACGTTAGGCTCGTGTTGTGTTCAAGGACCCTGACCTTGGCCAGGAAAAACAGGCACTCGCTTGGTTAATTTTTTTGCGGTCTAGATTTCTTACATTTTTTTCTTTTTTGCGTGTGTTTATAAATTACCTCGAGGGCCGTACCAAATTGTCTCGCGGGCCGTATACGGCCCGGGGGCCGGAGGTTCCCCACCCCTGGCTTATTGAATATTTAACTTGGTGTCAGTATTTCCCTGACGTTTTGTATATCATTGTTGCCAGTTTTACCTGCGGGAGGCAGACCTTGGGAAGAACAGGGCAGAGGTGAGTCGGCTGCGTTTGGCTGAGCTCAACAACTACGTTCCTGTGACGGCCTTCACCGAAACACTCACTGAAGACTTCATGACCGATTTCCAGGTATGACTTGGCTAGAACCTAGTGCCTAACTGATTCTCACAGCCGGAAAGGAAAGAAAAATGGATGCTAACGGGTATTTTTCTTTTTTGTGTCCCAGGTCGTAGTGCTGACTAACTCAAATGTAGAAGAGCAGCAGCAACTGGGAGAGTTCTGCCACACCAAAGGGATCAAGCTGGTCATCGCTGACACACGTGGCCTGTTTGGGTAAGATTCTGACTTTTCTACTTCATATTCTTTCCTAATGCAGTGTATACACGTGTCACTGTCTAATGCTGTGTAATGTTGTGTTTTACAGCCAACTTTTCTGCGACTTTGGTGACGAGATGTTAGTGTTAGACACCAATGGAGAACAGCCACTTAGTTCCATGATTTCTATGATCACCAAGGTTAGTCTTTACATCTGGCCTAAATAATTTTTCCGGCTACTTGTTGCGCTTGACAATCAGAAAAAGCTTTACGTTTAACATCATTTGGACAATGTTGTTCATTCTTGGTTTCTCCAGGACAATCAAGCGGTTGTGACATGTCTGGATGAGACTCGCCATGGCTTTGAGAGCGGAGACTACGTCACCTTCACAGAGGTTCAGGGTATGACAGAGCTCAATGGCTGCTCGCCAGTGGAAATTAAAGTTCTGGGTAAGTCCTGTTTCTATGTGAGAAAACAACATGTTTTGGTTAATCTGGTTATAACCAATTTACATTGACATGACTTCTTCCCTGTGCAGGACCCTATACCTTCAGCATCTGTGACACAACTGGTTTCATGGATTACATAAGAGGAGGAATCGTCTCCCAGGTCAAGATGCCCAAGAAGATTGCTTTTGTAAGTGGCTTCCAATCTCCACACTTAATTATGTTTTCGTGACATGGCGATTTTACAGATTGTTTTTCAATCATAGAACTTTTGGAGTTTCACTCTTGCGTGCATTTCAAAATATTTTCTTACATGTTGTGCTCCTGATCACCAAAGGGGTTTCTAATTGCCACATAAAAGACCTCATAATTTGCTAGTGGAACATTTTAACCAGTCTAACCTTACTCATCTCGTTTGTCTTTCCCGTGCAGAAATCCATCTCTTCTTCCATGGCTGAGCCTGAGTTTGTGCTGACAGACTTTGCCAAGTTTGATCGCCCAGGACAGCTGCATGTGGGCTTCCAGGCTATCCACGCCTTCCAGAAGAAACACAACCACCTTCCTGCACCCTGGAACAAGGTAAATCCTACTTGTGTCTCTTTATAAATACCACAGCGGCTTGAAGAATCTTGGATTTGGTTCACTTGCTCAGTAGAAATCTCAACTATTTTAACCATGTTTAAAGCTTTCGATAACTATTATTGCATTCTAACGTTGTTTTTATTGTGAAAGTTGTTGTGAGAAGTAATTAAATAACTTCATAACTAAGATAACGCGAAGTTTATTTGCAGCACTGCATTTCAAAATGTAATATCAGTCGGTGAGTTGTCTTAAGCCTTTTGTAACATGCAGACGTGTGTTTACTCTAGGCTGATGGTGAGGAGTTCTTGAAATTGGCCAAGGAGGTCAACGCTGCCCAGACGGGGTCAGCTAAAGTGGAGCAGCTGGACGAAGCTCTTATCAAAAAGCTGTCGTTTGTCGCTGCTGGTGACCTGGCCCCTCTCAATGCCTTCATCGGAGGTCTGGCTGCACAGGAAGTGATGAAGGTCAGTTGCACACTGGGTTTAAATTGAGGTAGATTCGGTCCTGAAGTAGCCGCTTTTATTTTTGTTTAAATCACGTTTTCAGTCTCTTGGTATGCTGCGGTGTATGTTATTGAAATGCATTATCAGTCATTCAAACCCTTGTGAACATGCACTAACTAACCAGTTAAATTATTTGTTATACATGATACAAATACATTCTTTAACTGTGCCCTTAAATGCTTGTTGTTCCTTCAGGCGTGCACAGGAAAGTTTATGCCTCTTATGCAGTGGCTGTACTTTGATGCCCTGGAGTGCCTGGCTGAACAGGAAGGAGGAGCCGAGCTCACAGAGGAAGAGTGTGCTCCTGTAAGTGTTCAGCTTCCCACACTTATACTGAGGAAGGATGCTCATGATGGTGGCAATAAATAGTGGTGTTAACGAGCTCTATCTTGTTTCCCAGAGGAACTGCCGATATGACGGCCAGATTGCAGTGTTCGGCACCAAGCTGCAGGAGATGCTTGGCAAACAGCGCTACTTCCTGGTGAGTCTGCCAAATAAAAACACTTTGCAGGACCTCTTCTTACATCTTGTTGCTAAGAGAGTCAGGGTATAATTTATATTTTGTGTTAAAATCCCATTTATAAAGCCAAAACTGATCAAATCTGCTAACCAGTATTATCTCTATAGCCCAAAAAGAAATGTATTCAGCCTTTTATTCCAAAGTAGAGTACACCTAGGTAGCTTTTCTCACTGAGAGGTTTTAAGCATTTCAGGTTGTTCTTTTTGTATCAAATTTTAAAAACCTCTGCAACAGTACTAAGTCACGTAGCCTAGCAAAACCGATGGACCTTGGCTACTGCCATCTGCACACGTCACTTTATTGGCCGATGCAATGAGGATGGTATATAGCTAATGCAGTAGATGTTCTTGTTCTCCGATGATGATCTAGCCATGCTAATACTGATGCACCCTGGGTGTAACTGAGTGCTACTCTGCTTCTCACGCTGATGGTATCAGTGTGTGCTGAGGAGAATTTATAAATGTGTTTTAAATGGAACTTCTTGGTTATGCTTTCTCAGTGATCATGTGGTATTCATTTATTATTAAATGTTCCTACTGTGAAAGAAAGGATAAATCAGAGGGGATGTGGTTTTAATCATTCCAGGTTGGAGCCGGTGCCATTGGCTGTGAGCTGTTGAAAAACTTTGCCATGATTGGACTGGCGTGCGGGAAGGGCGAGGTCATTGTGACGGACATGGACACCATCGAGAAGTCCAACCTCAACAGACAGTTCCTCTTCAGACCCTCCGACGTTACGGTCAGTACCATCTACGCCATATTGATCAACCGGTCTGTTGATACATATGGAAATCTATCTATTGATTTAGATTTCCAGGCAGTGCTGCATATGGATTTCTTGTGTATTGTAGCTGCTCCTGAATGCACTTCCGTTAAATGCTGTTGATGGACAATATCCTGAGGAAACATTAAATGGATCATTGTCGGTGTATTGTTTTAATCAATTACCGGTACCTTTTTTAGTGACCGATAGGTATAAGAACACTATTATTGATAAGTGACTAGTCTTGTCTCAGTTTAGCCAAGGGTCATGTTACCAAAAAAGTTGTGGTTTGAGGAGCCTTAAAAAACAAGTGCTTTAGGGCGTAACTATTGTTGGAACGTTAGTACTGGTAACCATGTAAAGATTTGTGTATGTTCCATAAGTCAGTAATGATTGAGTCATCACTGTACTGGCGGACCTGCTAGTTGTAATTTTTCATGAAAGTGAAAATAAATAAATGTTGTTTATGTGGTTACAGAAAATGAAGAGTGACACAGCTGCAGCTGCAGTGAAGCAGATGAACCCTTCCATCAGGATCACAGGCCACCAGAACAGAGTGGGCCCCGACACAGAGAGGGTCTACGACGACGACTTCTTTGAGAGCCTTGATGGCGTGACAAATGCACTGGACAATGTTGACGCACGTAAGGAACACAACTCTATTTTAACTGCTTCCTTTTATATAAAATCAAATGTACGATCTTGAAACCAAACATCATCCTCTTTATTTATGCTGTTTCTTCTGCCTTGTGTTTGTGCCCGCTGTGTAGGTATGTACATGGATCGGAGGTGTGTGTACTACCGCAAACCCTTACTGGAGTCCGGTACTTTGGGTACCAAAGGCAATGTGCAGGTCGTGATCCCCTTCCTCACAGAGTCGTACAGCTCCAGCCAAGACCCACCTGAGAAGTCCATCCCCATCTGCACCCTCAAGAACTTCCCAAATGCCATTGAACACACACTGCAGGTCAGTAGAGCACAACGTATGAAATGTGTAAAAAAATATTGAATATAGTCTCCTTTTGTAAATCATTATTTAATGATTAAACATGAGAACTGCAATATTTAAAAAAATGTGTCCCAATATGATTAAATGGAAAAATAATTTAAATGCTATGCCAGAGATGATAACACTACCTTTAAGAAACAGTTTCTTGTTTTACACTTGTACTGTAAATGTGATTTAATGAATTGAGTGTTGGAGTAATGTGTTCTCTCTCTGCAGTGGGCCCGCGATGAGTTCGAGGGACTATTCAAACAGCCAGCGGAGAACTCCATACAGTACCTCTCGTGAGTTAGCGTCCCCATCGTGTCAATATGATAACCCTGTAGTTACCTATACATATGACCTGCTTTTTATCAAGAACGTTTTTTTAATACTGTATCTTGCAGTACTAGTTTTAGGGCTGTCCCGAATACCATTTTTCGGGCTCCGGATATTCGGTAGTAATCAGCAGGGAATATTCGGTGCGGAGAGATTTTTATTTATTTTTTCCTAACACGCTCCGAGACACCTGACAACACGCTGTTAAGCAGAAGCGCAGGAAGAGCATACTATTACGATTTTATATTTATTTATTGTCTCAGTACTCGCATACATTAAAACTAAATGTGTCCTCTGCATTTAACCCAGCCGCAGTGCAGCGCCCGGGGACCAAATCTGGTTCCAAATTCCGTCTATAACGTTTTACAACCTGAAGATACAAAACACATATTTCTGTTATAACAACAATACTTTTAATAACATAGCCGTAACAGTAGGCCTAACAGGGTAATACTTGTTACCGATACAGTAAACAGTATTTAAATAAATGAAGAACGAAAAATAAATGAACGGACTGTATGCCAATAATTGCCTTAGCCCCAGATGTTCCCACATTGCTCCTATTATTTTCACTATTCGGATAAAATTGAAAAACTAATATAAAAAAACAATTCGGTTGCTTGTAACTATTTTCCAAGCAAAGTAAGTGCACGATTTTACCATGTCTAACGTTACTGTTTAAACGGCAGATAAAGCAGCTTCATCATGGCAACTTGACAACAGCTAAGCTAGGCTAGTACTTACAGCATCCGGTGACTTTTCAGAGTTGTTGTGCCACCGGCCAGTTTCTTGTCGCATATTTGGCACACTGCCTTCTTCTTACCGTCTTCCAATTTAAAATGGTCCCACACAGCTGGAGTGTTCAGCATTTTGTGTGAAGCGTGCCGTTTGCGTTTGTGACCGAGTGAACCAGTGAACGCGATGTCAGGAGCACAGGCTGAGATTGTATATATTTCCGCATTTTAACAGTGCAATTCAAAAGTATAAATATAGTATACGAATATGGTAATTCGCCTTTATTGATGGCATACATTTAGGGGGGGAAAATTATTATCCGAATAATGCAATTGAAACCCGAATAGTTGGCCAACGAACAATTATTCGAATATTCGGGTACAGCCCTAACTAGTTTGAGCTGTGTTTGTTTTTTCTTATTGATCTCTTCAGTACTTGGAAAAGCTAGTCTCATGACTAATCTACAACCTGTGAACGAGCTCAGCACGGTCCCCATAGTTGTTGGATTTTTTTTTTCACAAAATCCCACATTAACATTTTTTTTAAACTGGTTGAAAGAATGTTACGCTGACAAAATGTCATGGGGTTTTACCTCGTTCATGGGACAAAATAAATTGAACAACAGGTGCCTCTTACCTGGTTTGTAACCATCTTATAAGGGTTTTTCATGACTTGTTTTTGCAGAGATCCTAAATTCATGGAGCGTACTCTGAAGCTCCCCGGAGCTCAGCCTGTGGAGGTGCTGGAGGCCGTTTACAAGAGCCTCGTCACAGACTGCCCCCACAGCTGGGCCGACTGCGTTGCCTGGGCACGCAACCACTGGCAATGCCAATACAGCAACAACATCCGCCAGCTCCTGCACAACTTCCCCCCCGAGCAGGTACATATTCCGCTCTCTGCACGATGAATACAACCGTTCAATTGGAATGCTTGTGTTCTGGTCCTGGGTTTTTCACCTCATTCATATGGACTCAAACATAGCTATATGCCCTGGTAATTTATGTGTTTAGTTAAATTGTCTTTTTTCTCAATGTTATCAGCTTGTAAAATTGCCTTTTTGTTTTAGTCTCCTGAAAAGTCAAATCTGGTGTGTAGAGTTTCGTTTTTAAAACACTAATGTACCGACTGGGGACCCACGATTGCATTTTTCAGCCAGTACCGGTGTTTAGAATAACAATTTAGCAGATGTTTTACTGCTTAGGTTTTGTTTTTTATTCCCTTTTTGTGCTAGAGAAACGGAACATCATAATTATAAAAAAATATATAAACTGCCTTTCAAGCCATCATCACGCAAACATTCTTAAAAAATAACTTTTAAAAGCTTTTTTTAGTCTGCTATACAATTACCAACTTAAAGAAATGATTTTCAGTATTAAACAGGGATGCAAACTTGTCACCTTTCGGCGAAATTCACCGTTTTGGATCCAAAATAGGTCGTTTTTGTGTAGATCTGCAATAAAAATATTTTTGGGGTCTGGGACCCGGAGTAATCTGCGGCCGCGAGCTGTTGTGTGCCATCATGACACGCATGGTGTTCTTTTTTATATATTATAATGACGTGCGAGCTGTGTGCTCGAGTCTTCCTGCCCGTCGGCTCTGCTCATCGATGTATAATAAGGCTCTGCTCCGCCATGATGGTCTAGCTTCAGCAGCTACATTACCTACGGGTGCGTTCGTTAATATTAACTGTGTGGTCCGGAACGTAGCAAAACATTGAAATACTTAAATAAAGTACAAGTATCTCAAAATTGTACTTGAGTTTATGAACTTAGTTACTTAGTTAAGCCTTGCACAGTGGCATGAAAATAAATGCTCAACAGTGCTGCCAACATTATAAACTAATGTATTTCTATTAGATGTGACTCTTTAGCGTTTCTGTTATTATTACCTGCTGCTTTAGTTGTTCTGACTGCTAAAATCCTCTTGTTATTCCTAATTTTAAAGCCGATATTCCGTGGGTTCGGAGGGCTCGGATCCTTGTCACCTTTTTCATACCTGATGAGTTTGCATCCCTGATTAAAAGTACTGTGTTTTACCAACCATAATCTATAACCTGTAATTGTTATGATAAGTAAGGTAAGGTTGATCGTTCTAATCCTTAAAAACGACACAGGCGTTTTGTTGTTTTTATCAAATTAAAAACCTCTGCAACAGTACTAAGTCACATAGCCTAGCAAAACCGATGAACCCTGGCTACTGCCATCTGCACACGTCACTTTATTGGCCGATGCAATAGGAGAAAATAAGGATGGTATATAGCTAATGCAGTAGATGTTCTCCGATGATGATCTAGCCATGCTAATACTGATGCACCCTGGGTGTAACTGAGTGCTACTCTGCTTCTCACGCTGATGGTATCGGTGTGTGCTGAGGAGAATTTATAAATGTGTTTTTAAATGGGACTTCTTGGTTATGCTTTCTCAGTGATCATGTGGTATTCATTTATTATTTGTGGCCTTCAGCTCACCAGCTCTGGTGCCCCCTTCTGGTCCGGCCCCAAGAGGTGCCCTCACGGCCTAGACTTCAGCACTAGCAATGTAAGTATGGTTTTCTAACGTCAATCTCTGAGATGTTCTGTTCTGAACTTATCTCTCCTCAAGATACTGACCAATGACCTTTGTTTAATAGGAGCTGCACCTGGATTATGTAGTGGCAGCAGCCAACCTGTTCGCCCAATCATACGGCTTGAAAGGCAGCGCTGATCGTGCAGGTGTGATCAAGATCTTGCAGGATGTCAAAGTGATCCCCTTCACTCCTCGTTCAGGGGTTCAAATCCACGTCTCTGATCAGGAGCTGCAGAACAGCAATTCCTCTGTTGGTAAGATGCACACATGTATGTACCAACAAATCATTTAAAGCATTACACTTTAAGATCTTCAGCCGAAGAGTTGTTGAGGCAAATTACCGGTGTTGTCGGGTCATTTTGAATGCATTGTGACACATTTGCAACTGATCTTTTTTCATAGATGACTCCAGACTGGACGACCTGAAGGTCCAGCTGCCTTCCCCCGAGGCTTCCACGTTCAAACTGTGCGCTGTTGACTTTGAGAAGGTAGATGTTCTTTTCACCCCTCTGTGTTTAACTGGAATAATTGATATGCTGGGAGTCCTCAATGCAAACATAACCTGCACTTATTGCAGCTCTATTTTTCTGACTGTCGTGCCCCCGTGTTAACAGGATGATGACGCCAACTTCCACATGGACTTCATCGTAGCATCATCCAACCTGAGAGCAGAGAACTACGACATTCCCCCTGCAGACAGACACAAGGTGGGGAACTGCTTTTCATGGCTTTGAGTTAAATTTGTAGTTTCGTTGTCAGCAGTTGGCAAATATAGCTCCTTGAAACAGTAGTTTAACTTTGTTCTTTCTCCAATACAGAGCAAACTGATCGCTGGCAAGATCATTCCTGCCATCGCCACTACCACGGCAGCTGTGGTCGGCCTGGTGTGCCTAGAGCTCATCAAGATTATCCAAGGACACAAGAAGCTGGAATCATTCAAGAATGGCTTCATGAACTTGGCTCTGCCTTTCTTCGCCTTCTCTGAGCCCATCGCTGCTCCCTCACACAAGGTAGGCACTGCATGTTTTGTTTGCCTTTCTGTACTCGATATATAAAGTGGCATCTTTTAACCACTAATATACCAATTCAAACAGTAAATAGATGTTTTAAACTCCAATGATGATCTAGCCATGCTAATACTGATGCACCTGCCTGGGTGTGATGAGTGCGACTTGCCTTCTCATGCTGATGGTTTCAGTGTGTGCTGAGGAGAATGGATTATTAGTAGGGATGGGAACGATTCATCGAATATTCGAAATTATTCAGGTGTTCAAATACGAGTTATGAATATATATGTTTTTTATTTTATTTGTTGGAGGGGTGCCTAAGTTGATTACATATAATTCAATGTATGCGACAGTGCCATAGCTAAGTGTGTTAGGTCTAAAGGTGTGTGTTGCGCCGCTCACCGGTCCCTCTCAGCGGGCAGAGCTGCAGGTGCGGATCCCTCTCTCTCTGGTGTCCGGTTATACTTCACTCGCGTTTATGTCCAAATCCATCAGATCTAGCTAGTTCTAGTTAATGATATGGCTGCTGCCCCTCCCTACACGCAGACTCAAACCTCCTCTTATGCCCACATTCCAGCTGAGAGGGTCTTCTCTACAGCTGGCCTGATAGTGAATCGCCTCCGCACCCGCCTCTCCCCTGAGTAGACATGCTCATATTCTTAAAGAAGAATGAGTATGAATAGCTGCATTCTGTGCATAAGCCCTGTTATAGGTTGATCTCTGTTGTAATAGGGTTACGTTACCCTAACCCGTTATGTTGTTCGTGTTTGATCCCTCTTTCATTTAAAAACCAAGTTATGTTTTAAGCATGAAAGCTGTAGGCCTATAGCTGGCAACTGTTCAAACTGTGATCACCGGCTCAATACATTTGATATGTACATTTCAGTTAACCGTTTTTTTTGGGGGTCGAATATTCGCTTAGTTTTATTTGCTTTCAAATTCCCATCCCTAATTATTAGATGTTTGTATTGTGTCTTCTACCCCTCTAACTGGGTGCTGTTTGTGGTGTGATGTGTCATGATTGGCCTTAACCCATTACTCTTGGTGTTCTTACAGTACTACGAAATTGATTGGACGTTGTGGGATCGCTTCGAGGTCACAGGATTGCCGCCCAACGGGGAGGAGATGACACTCAGACAGTTCCTGGATTACTTTAAAGTACGTCATCATCCAGTCCTCTTCACTTCACCACCTCGTTGTGTCTGTTGCACCCTTAATGAAACCTCTGTTTCTCTTCTTGTCAGACTGAGCACAAGTTGGAGATCACCATGCTTTCTCAGGGAGTGTCCATGCTGTATTCCTTCTTCATGCCTGCTGCCAAACTCAAAGAGAGACTGGACCTGCCGTGAGTATACTGTCTCGATGCACCTCAAGACAAGAAGCCCACATTGTGAGTGTTGTAGTCCTAATTGTTTTCTTCTGTGTCCTCTAGGATGACGGAGATTGTCACCAAGGTGTCCAAAAAGAAGCTGGGCAAGCACGTGAAAGCCCTTGTGTTTGAGCTGTGCTGCAACGACCTCACTGACGAAGACGTGGAAGTGCCCTATGTCAGATACACCATCCGCTGAGCTCCACACTGAACCCACCCACATGAGGGTGGTTGTTGCAGGGGGGAGAAAAGGGTGGGTGTTCTAAGTGAGGAGAATGGGTGGTTGATCCAGGTCACCTCTATTGGATCAATCGGTTTGTTTTTTTGGGCCTGTGGTTTGTGTAAACCTGTGCCTGAGTGTACATAACCCCAGTAAGCTGATTTATGGATACTTGTCTGTGTGTTAGGGATCCACTTGTTGCTCGGCTGCAGGATTAGGCGTCTCATTGGAGGAAAGGAGCATGTATACTGGACCTTTTTTGATGTTTCTCAGTAGCAGAACCTCTCCGCTCAGTTTAATTCTAAGCCTTGGTGTTCTCTTGGTACTCCATAGCCCAGCTAGTGTCCCTGTGAAACACTCTTTAATAGCCTTCAGCACTAAAGGATGGCTCTTTTAATCCAGCCCACTGACACCCCCCTCCACTCTACTTGCTCTCTTCCCTCCTCAAACCCCTGTCTTGTAGACCTGGTCCCAGGTTTCGGTTTTGTTCTTTTTAAAGATGCACCTCATTTAATAAAAGTTCAGCCAAGAATCCCCAAAATAGCAATTTGTGTATTGAGAATCCATTTCCCCCTGACCATATCACTGCCCATAGTTCTACCCGAGACCCTACATTTTAAACCGTAGAAGCACCTGAAGACACGGCTAAACCTGAGTCAACAGCCTCTCTGGAGTCGGCAGAATAGGAACCCTTGTTGTTTAAGGCGCCCCTACGCCACCTCATCTAGCACTCTGAGGCTCTTGCACATGACATCAGTTTTCTTCTTTTTTCTCTTTCTCTTTCATGTGTTGTGTTCATTTATATTATTATTTTTTGGGCAGGGGGGGCGCAAACACCTTGTTGATCATTAATTAATTGTCTTCTTTCTACTTTGTTATCTCCAAAAGACTTTACAGTATCAGAGCAAGGCAATGAGATGTATCTTGAAATGAGAGCACTTAGTGTGATAGTGAATAAACATGTACAAAAAAAAGGTTTTCTCTGGTTGTTTGTCTTTTTCTGAGGTTTAAATATAAAAAAAAATGCAATGCAGGTCTTTAGTGTGTGACGTGTCGGGTATTAATGTGTTTTTCCTGTGACCTGCTTCTGGCACTTTATCAGAAGTTTCACTATAGGTCATATCCCGGAAACACAGCCTGCATCAGCTAAATGACTACCTGTGAATTTTAAATGAAAAACCGTAATCATGTTTTTAATACACACATTTTTATAGAAAGAGAAATTTAAAAAAAATGTGTTTATAGTTCAACTTTTGAAAAAGAGCACTTCATATTTTCTGTTATGAGTTTGCTCTCTTCCTCTATTGTCAGTAAATGTTTTGATTAAATCAGGCCCTTCGATCTACAAAGTTATAAAAAATGTGATTTTATTTGTTAACAAAATTAAATTATATTCAATAAGTCACATTTTAAACCCTCTGTGATGAGCCGGTGCATGAAAATGAGCAGCCCTAAAGGATGTGGTCGGGTGCGAGATGAGGAAGAAAGTGAAGAGGAAGGAGTGCACTTAACTCTGACAAGCTTCCTGCAAACAACTCGCTCAGAGTTACACAAACGTAGAAGAGACCGGAGTGAATTTGGATTATTTGAACCTCTCATTTTGGGAATGTGTAATGTTTCTGTGAAGATGCATTGAAGACAAGATGGAAGTGGAGGAGACAGTTGAAACGAGGACTTCCTGGTATGATACCCTTTTACAGTCGACTTCATCTGGTTTCAAATCTTAACCCGTTGATATTGTTCAGTTACCTTTCTTTCAATGTCTTTTGATATAACTTGTAGCACATATCTGCTAAATAAGTCAAGTAGTCATATGATACTATGACTTACTCAGCTATTTAGTGTTGTGTGTTAGTGATGAGATGTATCTCAGGTAAAAGAAGATAACTGAGTGGCTGTTTGGTTCTGCCCTTTTTTTAAGGTCCACAGCCCAAGGGGAGGCACACTCTATCCCCTGTGACCATGCCGGGGTAAGTCACCCAACATCCAATTCATTTTTTTTAAGGCCATTATTTTATTCTAAACCCAGATGTGCACTCTTCTTAAAACCAATAATATTCATTTAACATAGATTCCTGCTTTTATAGAAAAAGAGAAAACAAGACCCGGCACCTGGACCTGCGATCAGAATCAACGAGGTGAGGCATATCTGACACGCACCATATAAACTGCCTCTTCATCTTACATCTCTTCTGAAGTCTCTCTGTAACTAGCGGAAGTTAGTCAACCTTACCTTTGTGACCACAATGCTGAGAGCTGACGGTTATGATTCAGAACATTTTCAGCTGTGTGGTTGAGAAGAGAAGGTTCTCTGAATTCCATTTAATGTTGATTATAGGACGTATGTTACATTTTAGCAACTGTTATTTTGCTTCTTTTTTTTCAGATGACCCTTTTGATGTAATCTTTATCTTGCACACAAAGATAATTGTTTTACTGTGGGTATTTAAATACATCTCAGTCTGACACTTAAGTGAATTTACAGCTGATGTGGTTAGTGTGGCAAAAACAGGCAGACATCTTGTATTTACTATAGAAGCACAGCTTCAACCTTCTTCCTCTTTGAAAGAGTCACACAGGAAATGAGAGATCTGCACCATGCAACATCTCACCCCTCTCGACATCTCTCTTTCCTGAACACCGTCATGTCTTTCTCAATTCACTTTGAGCCTTTGTGTGACCTGTTATGCATTATCAGGATGAAGAGGAAGATGAGGATGATGAGATGATGTCCGAGCACATGAGGGATTCAGAGGTAAGGTGTTCTTCCTGTGCAGGTGCCAGATGTGTGTTACGTGATTTTAAATTAATCTAATGTACAACCTGTAAAGGTTTGAATAATGGCACTGTGATACGCTTGTGGACCATTTTGTCTAAATATTAAAAGCTGGAAATGTATGTTTTTAATGTTGATTTCACTTTAGGAACCCAGTAATAAAAGGGTGAAACCTGTGGTGAAGTCAAATAGCCTAACAGGCGTCATAACCCCGGTGAAGACCCCTGCTCTGAAACGCATAGGACAGTCCATTTCGGTAACAATGCACAAACACATTCATATACCTGTTGTTATACAAAAACAAAAGCTAACGGTGTTAATGTTCACTGCTCTTTTCAACAGCGGTCTATTAGCTTTCGTACAGAGGCTCGACCTTTGCCCCCGGCTGCCCTGCGCCCTCGCACAAAGGCCTCGTCGTTTCCACGCCGACGCAACAGCCAATGCTGGAGCGACACTGTGGAGAGCCATGACCTCACTGCAAAGGAGATCAAAAGACAAGAGGTGCGAAGGGCAGTGGGTTTGACCTTAGACCAGCTGCAGAAACTAAACTAACACAGGTCTTTTAATTGCAATGTTTTTGCGGGGTATGTGGGTCGTGCAGGGGAAATGTGGTTGCAGTGTGCCACTAGTGAGCCCTCTATGAAGCAGCACTACCCAACACGATGATTATGAAAGAGGATGTGAGCTGGCACTCCAGGCTCAACTTCCTTTTTAGAACAATCAGCTGTGAGGTTTCATGCTGTCCGTCTGTAATTTCACATGTTGGTTTTTCACGTTTGTTCTGCAGGTGATCTATGAGCTGACTCAGGGGGAGAGACAACTCATTGATGATCTCAGTCTGGTCAAGAAGGTACGTGTACACTAAATAAAAGCATATTTTACCCCTGGAATTATTACTATACAGGCCCTGACACATGATGAAAAGAGGCCCTGAACCACTACAAAGAGATGACCACAAAGAAATTGCAAAGAGACACAAAACCACCACGAAGCATGTGTACGAGGCGCCTATCGGACCATTGAGTCATAATCCTCCCGTGCTATTACTTTATATCAGAACACATTCTGCTGATTTCACTTTTTCACCCTTTGACACACTTTAGGGTGCTGCATTAACTCTCTCCTTTAGGTACTTTTGCTTACTGTTCTCTGTGTGATACAAGGTTTACTATGAGCCCATGCTGAAGTTGGACATCCTGACAGAGAGTGAGCGTGGACAGATCTTTGGTACACTGGACTCTCTCATTCCTCTCCATCAAGGTAAACCGTGTTTCTGCTTTGAACTCTCTCCATTATCAGCCTCTTAGTTTCCTAATCATGTATAAGGCATTCAGAGCTAAATAAAAGATCTGGGTAAATATTGTCGCTTGTTGGATTTCATTGTTTCATTATTGTATCTGTTAACTTCACACACTGTATATTCAAATATTATAGTTTTTCTTTCATAAAATGCATGACAGTGGACCAACACTGAATTGAACACTGTCACAATAGATTTAGCAAATATGTCCCAGATGTCGACATACAGTACATTTTGTGAATGTGGTGACATTGATGTGTTGAAAAAGACCTACAAAAAAAGCCTCTAAAAACATTCCTTTATTTAATTAAAGATGCCTGGCATAACTGAGTGAGAGATTGCTGATTATGCTTTTTTAGGCGAAGGAACATGAAGGAGTTTAATGTTCATCTCTCTCCGAGCTGTACTTACCCTGGTATTCATTGTGCAAATATCAATACAACAGTTTGAGTGTATTTTTATTTCCTACCAGATCTTCTGAGTCGACTTGAGCGGCTGCGGGGATCAGAGAAGACAGTCGGGCAGGTGGGGCCTACTCTAATGGACTGGGTGAGTATTTCCATGGTTACCAAGGACTGATAGAGAATAAGAGAAAATGGCACAGCCTCCTTCACTCTCTCTAGTTCCTGTATCATGTTCTTCTGTAAACCGGAGCCACAGAGTTCAGTCTGGCTTTTTATCTCACCGCACGTTTCTTCTCATTGCTCATCACTCCTCCCCTCTTCCTCTCTGCAGTTTCCTTGCCTTGAGGCCTATGTTACGTACTGCTGTAACCAGGTGGGCGCTAAAGCCCTGCTGGACCAGAAGAAGCAGGAGAAACGGGTGGAGCACTTCCTGCGCCTGTGCCAGGAGTCCTCGTTCAGCAGGAAACTGGACCTGTGGAACTTCCTGGATCTCCCTCGGAGCCGCTTGGTGAAATACCCCCTGCTGTTGAAAGAGATACAGAAGTGCACGCCTCCAGAGCACCCGGATGAGGACTCATTGCCTGATGCTGTGAGTTGGAGATACACAAATTCATGTCCATTTTTTCTAAAAGGATCTATATTATCTATACTTTGGCTTTTAAGGCAAGATGTGTGCTGCTTTAAATATACCAGTGTTTTCTTGAAATTTGCTGAAATGTTGTAAAATACAAAAATACTCGTATTGCCTATTTCATTATATTCACAATTACTATAATAATAATAATAATAATAATAATAAGTGTATTTAGTATAGCACCTTTCACAGAAATACAATTCTCAAAGTGCTTCACAAGAAAGAACACAAGTTCAAATTAAGACCACAGAAGCATGAATTCAATAACAACATGAGGCAGAAATGAACATAAAAACAAAAACACAGACCACATAGAGTCCCGAAAGGAACAAACATAACAACATAACACATCACACACATCTCCAGTAGAAACAAAAGCCAAAGTAAAAAGATGGGTCTTCAGTTTTTTTTTTTAAAGGCTTCTCCAGAGACTGCAGAGTGGATGTTTATAGTGGTTAAAATGTCTGTATTAGTAGTACTAGACACAACATTTGTCTGGCTGACTGTGGACACACTTACACAAATTATTAAGACCTAAGATATTTTACATTTAGGCTTTGTAACCTTTAGGTTTTTTTCTCCTATAATGAAATCCATCAGACTGACAATTGTGAAGTCCAGGCATTCGGCTTTAGCTAGTAGTTCCTTCGTAATGTAAAACACTTTGCACGTTGGCGCCTCCAAATGGTAGCAAAAGATATTGTTTTCTGAAACATGAACTGCGGTGATCCTGTGATTTGACATCATAGTTACAAAAATAAAATGGTCTGTATCTGTATTTATTGAGGGATGATAAGTTTAAAAATATGTTAAGGAGACAGTTTTTGATTGAATGCCTTTAGTATTATTCTGTGGACATTAAAGGCTCACAAACAGGATGTTACTATTACATATCTTCCTTTGCTGAAATATACATGTCTTAATCAAATCCAGATCTCAACTCTAAATGTACACCTTAAATACATTAATTTAAGACTATCTGTTGTGTTCAGTTGGACATAATCCAGAGCATCGTGGCTGAGGTCAACAAGAAGACCGGAGAGGCGGAGTGTCAGTTCTACAGGAGGGGTCTCGCATACATTGAAGACAGCCAGAGACTACAAGAGATCCAGCTGTCCCGCTTCCTCTACTGCCACGGAGAGCTCAAGAACAACAAGGGCCAGGTAGCACCTCTATTTATAGACCTTTGGTTATCCTGAAGTTGTTGTTTGCACCTGAACATAACTTACTCTGTATACAGACCTTTGCTTCTCTCTGCCTCACTTAAAGAGCCTGTGACACGGTTTTCCCCCATCATCCAAACCCATCAATTTGAGTAAATATTGTCCCCTTGAAAACCGTTACTGAACTGATTTTGGATATTTGTACTTTGATAACCATTAATCTGCCCTTAAATGTTGACAATTTTCTGGATCTTCTCGCCGATTCTTCAAGTCCCGCCAAATGATGGGTGACGTCATTGCGGGCACAGCGCTCCAGCTGCACCGTCCAGGATCCCAGCATCTGCATGTAAACCTTTATATATATACAGTCAGATGTAAACGCACGACGGCGCACACAGCAGCAAGCTCAGACAGCGATGACAGGTTAATGTTGAACGTGTCTGAGAGCTCATATGAGGCTGAAGGATCGGTTTATGTTGTATCTGTTAGAAGTTTAGGAATGAGGTGCGTCAATATGGGCGATCATATGGTCATGTAGCCAGTGGTGGACTGGGACTAAAAATCATCCCGGGACTCTCGACCGGCCCACTTCGGTACCGCTAGTAAATTGTCAACGGGGGGAGTGGGGGATGTCAGGGGCGGCGGGTGCTGTAGATAGTAAATGTAAATATGTACATATTTGTGTCACTGCATCCTGGTAAAATACAAATATAATGTATAATGTCTGTGTCTTTGACATTAGCGCTGCTAGCCACCTGTGCCCTGTACTACGAAGCCAGTTCAACAGACCCTGGATATGTTTGAGTAACAAACTAACTAACAACAACAAACTAGATCTCGCTAAGTGGTCCTACGACGCTGGTTATCAACTCGGTAAATCAAGCCAGGGTTTCTCCCTCCAGCTGAGAGCGCGTTCACGTCTAAGACACGAGTGGATCTGACTTTAATTACATTTGTCTCGAGTGTTTCGTCAACATAATGTGTTAAATAATACTTCTGCATACAGTCTGTGTCACTGTGAGTGTTGCACGGCCAGATGAGGCTGCAAGCTGACTCAGATAAGAAAATATATGATATATTATGATATTATATGATCGATGATCTGATTGATGATGTGATATCAGTGTGATATGAATGATAAGTGCGACACGTCGGCGTCTTCTCTGCATGGCAGTTTAAACTGTATTTCCTTTATCCTGTAATATGACTTGAGATATTTAAACTCCGCACACCGAGTTGATCTCTTTTCTATAGACGCCGGAGGCGGGCAGCGTCAGGTAAAAGAAGTTATTTAGCCTTCTCAAACCTGAGCCTCACGCGCCGCCTATGGGGGATGTGCTAGTTACTTATCCGACCAGCCCACTTCGGTACCGGCCCATCGGGATTCGTCCCGATGGCCAGGCAGTCCGCCACTGCACCCAGCCCACGTAAACTGTCAACGGGGGGAGCCTCGCTGCGGGGAAACGGTGGACCTAGTGTCCCGATCGGAGTGGGAATAATAATAATAATCTGTGCATTTTATCCATTAATTTCCCCAACATTGTGGTAAAAAAAAACACACGTTTAATCCATGTTGTTGGTGTACTATAACTACAAAAAGCATCGGTTTGTTTTCTCATCAGGAAATGTAGACCGGCTCAAACAAACGATTTGTAATCATCATCCTCACTCATCATTTAATGTATCATATGTAGTTTCATCCACTTGAGTTTACAACTACAAAAATAATCGATTTGTTTTGATATCACATCCGACGGGAGGAAATTCAGCAGCTCTCACTCCCGATTTTTAATCCTAATGTAATCATCATCTTCACCACGATCATTTATGTTTATGTTCGCCGAATTGACATGAAAGCACTGACAAATATGAATATACTGTAGTCAACTTCATTAAAACGTTATTAACGTGCCTAATCTCAGTAATTCACCATTTCTACGCATAACAACACACTTTGTCCGTGTTTGGCTCTCGAAGCGTTCCCGCATTGACGTCACTTCCGGCTTCCCCCAAAACTTCAAAATGAGTCGAAGGAATTTCCCCGCGATGTTCGAAATTATTGATATTTAACGGAACGGTATCGCTTTTTCTTTTTTAAATTGACGGTTCGAGATTACTAGTAGCCCAATATTTCATTGCACAACAGTTGTTGGGATGCTGTCACAGGCTCTTTAAGGTTGTTATCTTTTGCCCTTAATACAAACCTTGTATACAAACCTTGTACCTTACCCTTTATTCTTGCACTGTGTATGATCTGCTTTTGTTACCTGGCCCAAGATATGAGATTATATCTGATTAATAGGTGCATTTTGACCTACATTTTGTTTATAGCTGTTCAAATATTGTAGTAAATATTTCCGTTAGGCCATACCTCTGACTTTGCATGTGTGTGTCCTCTGTTAGCGGCTGCATGTATTCCTGTTTGAGCTGGCCCTGGTGCTATCCAGGCCGACGGAGGACAAAGATGGAGGTCAGGTGTTTCATGTCTACAGACAGCCTCTGCCCAATTACTTGATAAACCTGGAGGAGATCCCAGATGGGGAGCCTGGTGGAGGGGGGTCCTTCAGGGGAGCCTTTACTGGAGGAAATGACAAAGGTAACATACTTATAAAATAGATCAATATTTATATATTTATGGATTAAACTATACATGAAAAAATTTTCAGTTTCAAGTTCACATTCACAAAGTAACATTGAGTTTCTTTGTTCAAAACCCGCAGATATTAAATATATAAAGATATACCAGGAAAGTATTAAGTGGTCTTTATTTAGAATCTATGACCAGCATATAGTTGGTATCGACCAAAGTCAAAACGATTTTTGTTCTATTGATTAAATGATCAATTGTTTCAGCAATTATTTGAGCTGTTATTTTTATATTGATTATTATTATTGTTATTATATATACGTTTTGCCATGTTTCTGGCAAAATGAGGATTAAACATTCAATTTTGGCTACAACAAAGCCTATAGATACAGAGAAATCAATGCCACATTTCTTGAAGTGAAACCGACAAATGTACTTCCACTTAATTTACTCCCTGCTCTCCTCCATCTCTCTATCTCCAAGTGAAGAACTGTTTCCGTGTGAGCAGCAGGGGGCGCTCCAAAGCTCACCCTTACAGCCTGCAGGCCAACGACTCCTTCAGCAAACAGCAGTGGATCACCTGTCTGCGGCGGGCCATCGTCCAGTCCCGGGACAGGACCTCTCTGAGCAGCCAGTCACAGCTCTGCCTCCCCCCCGACCCCATCCTGTGTCACATAGCCGACCTCAGCCTCAGCTCGGACACAGACTTGGCCGACCATAACAGTCGCTGAAGACCAGGAGGCCCGGGGAGTGTCTTTCTATCTGTACATTGACATTGGAGAAAATAAAATATGGACTGTTAGTGAAAGACCATTGTGCTTGGACAGACATATAGAATTTCCTGCATGGATTTTGTATTTTCTTGCATTTGCTGAAGTATTGTGTATTTGTGGTGATGATAACTGTACAGCTTAAGAACAGTATTTTGTCAATTCACAGTGTAAAATGTTTTCATAGATTCTTTCTGTTTAATTTTTTAATAAATAAACTGACACTTGAATGTTTTTCTGAAGTACACATGGCAAAGTCCGCAAACAATTATCTAAGTATAGCTAACAAGATCCACAAAGACAAGATTAGTGATGATTATCCTCCCTCCCTCTCCCCCTCTCTCTCTGACACCGGTGACAGGGCAGGACAGAGGTAGACTTTCAGTTCTAGCCTTCAATACACAGTGAAACAGTAGCCGTGCCCTTATGCATTTTTAACAGCTCAGCAGGTGATGGGAACAGTTTGGTTGGGACAGTTTGTCCACAGATAGAGTGACCAAATAAACAGGTGAGTCAAAACTGCTTTTATGATTTTACTAATGCTGCCATGTTTGTCAAAAATGATTTTCACAATTACTTTGTTTACAAGATTGTACCATTTATCTACGCCTAACAACAATGATTTAGCTAGCTGCGACAGCGGATCAAAACATACCTTTGTTGTGAGATTCTGCATATTCTGTTTCATGTTGTATATTCTTAAGGTAATGTGCACTTGATGGGAGTTCTCTAGAATTGACCTCTCTTTGTAAAGATGTGCCCTGAACCTGATATGTTTATATCTGGATGCATTGAGGTATCTGTCAGACCTTGACTTTCCTAGCTGTTCTGCAAGCTGTAAATATGAGAGGGAATTGCAAGATAGATCTATTCAAAATAAGGATTTACCTTTAAGGGATTCTCATTCACAAATCAACCCTGTTATTTCCCCCTCAGCTGTTAATGACACGCCTTGTCATTTCCCTGGAAAAAAAGAGGACTTTCTTATGAACTACAATCACAGTCTGCTCACCTTTAACACTGCCTGCGAATAAACAGAGGTGGTGCAACCGCCTGGCGTTTTTCTTTTTAGGAAGCCCTTCTTTACGTCCTAGGAGACACAATACACGCTTCCAAAGTGTAGTAAAATAGGATGCCCGGAGCTAGTGGTGTCAATACTGAGGGGTCTTGTGAGGCCCTGTGTCGAACCCTTGTCTCCCAGAAGGGCCTGCAGCGAGAGACGGCTGACATCTCCCATTCTGTCCTCTACACCTCACTGATGGGCCTGCTTCTGGTCACCGACAACGAGGTGAGAAAAACACAACAAAGCATATACGCTTGATGTATGGTAAAACCTTTAAGTCTTGCACTTAAAGGTCGAATTCGGGACACTGGAGAGAAAAACATAAACAGATCGAGATTGTGAAAAATAATTAATGGATAGTACACGCTGACACACACGTGTTTAAGCAGCTGTCAGCACTCCTTGGTCTCTAATAGGATGAATGCTTCAGGCTGACCTCCTTTTAGCCTCTCTTGTTATGCTGTTGGGATAAGGAGGCTAAATCTGTACTACCAATGCTGTACATTCACTGACACGGCAGGGTTAAGACAGAGAGAAAAGTAGCATGGTTTACAGACACAGCCAGGGGTGAAATAACAGGGCAAATATGCACCTGGACACACGTGTACAAAAATGTAAATAGGGTGTATACTTGAAGACAAAGTTCGGGTCAATAGCTTCTTGTGTTGTCATTTTTCCCCAGAAAGAGAAGCTCACCGTAGGAAGTGGAAGAGTTGGCCTTAAAAACATAGGAAATACAGTAAGTGCTTAGTAATGCATTGTGGCCTTAAAGGTGGGGTAGGTAAGTTTGAGAAACCGGCTCGAGATCGCTAGAATTTGAAAATACACAACCGGAGAAAATCTGCCACTTCCTTATAGAGCCCCTCCTCCAACACACACGAACGCGCACATGACCAATGAGGGCACGAGATAAGTTTGTGCCCCGATGGAAGGCTGACAGGCAGGTAGGCCATCCAATCCGTTTAGCCGGCCCGGCTAAAAGTATTGGTTGTACTTTTTACAGTATTACGGCTTCTACAGATGACATTTTTTTATGGATTTTTTGTCAAAGCACTTAAGATATTCATTGCTATCGGGATGTTAAGAGCATTCCATGGAATATAACAAAAAGTGTATCTCGAGCCGGTTTCTGAAACTTACCTACCCCACCTTTAATGAAAGTCCTTTATGGCTAACTAAAAATACATTTTGCCATAACAAGCTCACTTTCCCTTTTGCTTTGTCTTCAACTTAGTGCTTCCTGAACGCAGTAGTTCAATGCTTGTCTCACACGCGTGGCCTTCGGGACTACAGCCTCCTCAAGTCCTACAGGAATGACAAGTTCTCCAAAGAGGAGACTAAACTCATGGAAGGTAGGTTCCTCTCTCCTGTCGTTGCCTCCTCTTCCTGCTATGTTTTCATTTGTACTCATTTGTTATTGCTCTTTGTCTCCCTGTGCCAGCCTTCTCTCAGGTGCTGTCAGGCCTTTGGGATGTAAATGAAGGGGACAGAGTCGTAAACCCACGACAGTTTTACAACATTTTTAAAGATGCGGTGCCTTACTTCAGTGGATACAGGTGAGAATAAAGATGATGTTTCTCTTTCCCTCAAGGTTGTCTTTCCATTAGACTTAAATGCAATACAATATCCATGTGTGCATCAGCACAACTGTTTCAAGGACAAGACAAGAACAGTAAACCATTTCAATTCAATGTTTACTCTCCTATAACGTGTATAGATTGGATTTGAAGCAGAGTTCATATATAAATAGCTTCCTTAATTAGTGACAATAAGGAGTTTGTCCTCTGTGTTTAACCCAGTCAACAGGATGCACAGGAGTTCCTCAGGTTCCTATTGGACAAGCTGCACACAGAAATCAATCGCAGACCCTATGTTCGAAGAACAGGAAAGGAGCCTGAGCAAACATTTGCCAGATTTAGGTTTGTATATTTATGTGGGAAAGATTCTGTCCTTAAAACTTTAAAGTCTTCATGTGATCACATCTCTTTTTCACGCATGTCTTGTTTTCCTTTAGGATTTCAGAAGAGGCCGCTGCCATGTGGAAGAAACACTTGGAGAGAGATGACAGCAGAATAGTAGGTAAGGAAAGCAATGCAGTCATCGTGATCCATCAGAATAATCCTCAAAATAAATTAAATTAAGGCAACCCTCTGGTAATTCCCCCCCCCCCCCTCATAGACCTGTTTTCGGGCCAGCTGAGGAGCTCGCTGCATTGCTCCGTGTGCTCCCACTCCTCCAACACATTCGACGTGTTCTGTGATCTGTCGCTGCCCATCCCCAAGAGGAGCTCCTCTGGGCAGGTCACACTGAGGGAGTGCCTGGAGCTCTTCTCTCAGGAGGAGAAACTGGACAAGGACAATTCCCCTGTAGGTTGACACAAAGTAATGGATCACAATTGATTGACGTGTCTCACATTTTGGGGTGAAAGGTCAATGAATAAGGCACTGTAACCTGGGAATGGTTTGTTCCAAAACTGGATTTGTGTCCATCTGTAGCCTACACCTTTTGTACTCTTATCTATATCAATCATTGTTCTTACTTTTATCCTTATTTATTTTATTTATATGTGCACATGAAGCCAAAGGGCTTATGCTGTGTCAATGGAAAAACAAAGTAAACAAAAACGTACTATGATGGGTAATGGAAATATAAATGTGACACCGGTCAAATGGAAATATAAAACAAAAAAAGTACTGTAGACATATAATGAAGTAATTTTTTATTTGATTTCAAACTGTTGCATGTCATGATATACTGTTGCATGTCATGATATATTGATATTTAAAATGATTACAGTGAGATGATTTAAAATCCTTTCGAAGACCAGAGTTTGAATGAAGGTCTGAGAATAAATGCATATTTAAAAAGTATTAAAAAATACTTAAACTTTCTAAACAGATTGACAAAGTTAGGACTAACTAGTACTACCTGACTTATATTGCTTTACTCACTACTGTATCAATAAAAGTGTAATGCAAACAAGAAGTCAAATAACAGTACTGGGGAAAAAAATTAAAATACTTTCATCAATATTCCAGATAATTGTTATTAACTTTTTTAAACAAATAGCTAATGACAATGGACCTTGTGTATTTTTGAAATGTTTTAAAATGTTGAGGTGTTTGTTTTTGTGATTTCAGATGTGTGAAAGGTGTAACAGGCACACTGAGTGCACCAAGCAGCTTTCCATCCAGAGGTTTCCCCAGGTTATTGTGATACGTATCCTTGACCACAGCTCTTACTCAGTGTATTAAGCTTGTTATGAGCAGGTGATGATTTAGTACATGACTTTATGATGGTACTTAACAGTCTCGATCAGATCTGAACCGTTTCACCACATCTCGCTGGTCTATCAGTAAAAGCACAGTGTATGTGTCCTTCCCTCTCACTAACCTGGACCTCGGACGCTACGGGCCTGTCGACTGTGGTAACCAAACAAAACCTTTCTTTAGATTATCCTTGTTATGTCTAATGTATTCAACCATCTATGAATTACTTCCTTTTACATGCAATCATGAATGTTACTGTTAAATGGTAATAAGGACATATCGGCATGTATTCAACATCTTATCCAGTCATCCTGTGTTACTCTTTGTTTGATAATTAAGTTCTAGACTATTTGTAACAATAAGTAGACGTTTTCATTGTTTACATAATTGAAACTGATCAGTTCTCATAAATTGAATAGATAAGTCATATTATCTCTGTATGTCCCCACAGGTCCAGTTCTGTATGATTTATATGCAATATGTAACCATGCTGGCACAGTGAACATGGGCCACTACACAGCCTGCTGTTCGGATGAAAATGGTTGGTGCTTCTACAACGACTCCAGGTGAGAAACGTCCTGCACACAAATAATGTTGTTTTATAATGCCCTGCAAACAGCATTGTCTATGTACAAGAGCCTGCTGTGTCAGTATCATCTGTATTGAGACATCTCAAGTGCTAGTAGAAGTACTGGGATGTTTTACTTATTGTCATACAAATAAAGTACCACAAGTAAATATATTTGTCATGCATATTGGCCCTTTTAAAAATCATACATTAAGTTACTTGATTAAGTATATTATTGCATTAATCAGTTCATCTCGGCTGGTAAAGGTGGAGCTAATTTTAATTATTTATATACTGCTGCTGGGTACATGTTTATTTATTAGTTGATTTGTATTTTGTATTGGCTAATTATGTGTATCTGTAAGGTAACTAGTACCTGAAGCTGTGAGAAAAATGTACAAAAGGTACATTATTGTCCTACAAAATGTAGTAGTATAAAGTAGCATACAATGAAAATATTTAGGTAAAGTACAAATACCCTCAAATCGTACTTAAATAAAGTAAATGAACTTCATTACATTACACTACCGTTTACTAATATAAACCTGGAACTGTTTCTCATGATTTATTTCCATCTTCCCAACTACAGTGTTACTCCAGTCTCAGAGAACCAGCTTCAGACCAATCAAGCCTATGTGCTGTTCTACCAGCGCAGCAACAGTACCACCATCAGGAAATAGACCCGACACTGGCTGAGCCAAGCAGCCAATCAGAGCAACCTCCAGTGTCCATAGAAACAAATAGAAGCAGCAGTGCTGGCATCTATGGGCAGCTCAATCTCAATGAGCATGCCCTCAAATAATCTCTGTGGAGGATGAGGGAGACGCCATGCTCACTTTAAGGAAAGCTTGACGAGGCAATCTCCCCTCCTGAATCATGGAGATGCTTTTGAAGAGTCTCAGTGAGAGACAGAGGCAGCTCAGACACACTTCAGCCTTAAGAGTGTCTGCCCTACTTCTCAGGCAGGAGTGAGCGGTGAACTTGCACACAATGCATAGCTCCTGATGTTAAATAATTATGATTCATGCTTGTGAAATAAACCGAAATAAACAAAAATACATATTTGGTAGAATACAAATAGGCAACAAGTGATGACCCAATATAGTGGCATTTCATTTAACTTTGTGATAATAAAGGGCACATGATTCAAAATGAAAAGGTCTGTAGTGTATGTTTCCTCTGACAGTTAACCCTGAAACTTGAAAACATTGTGGACTGTTTTTCCCTCCAATAGAATTATAATTTCTATGTTTATATAAATGTATGTATATATTTTTTTTACATTTGTGTCTCAAATGACACAATTGAATGTAATGCATAATTGATTTTTGAAACATCAATAAAAGACCACTGAAAGCATCTGAGCAATCAATTACAATTAAAGAAACACCCAGATTTCCAGGGGACAGTGTACAAAGCTAAAGGACATTAATTATTCACACAAATATATTAAAGAAGGTGCACCAATTAATTGTTTTTGTAGGAACAATTATCTTTTAGGGGTTGATAGGTTTATTTACCAATACAAATATATATATACTGTTATGAATAAGAGATTAAATTAATAATTTAATTATAAATACATATTAGGTTATTAACACAGGCTTAATATGCTTTGCCGTTATTGTCATTCAATTAATTGTAAGCAAACAGAACAGTAGGGACAGTAAGACCTATGCTGTATTTGTTTCCGAAACATTATTTATTAGAAAAATGTAATGTGTTTGAGAGTTACGGTTTTAATTTGCAAAACAAAATGAATTGGTTTATTAGGTAGTGTTTTATATTTGCAAACCACACGGTGTCTGCTAGTGAATCATAGGGCATTTGTAAATGTAAATACAGTCCACAAAGTTTGTTTGTGGACTGTGGAGTTATGGCAGGAAATTGGCTCCATAGAAGAGTCAATATCAACAAAAAATAATACTCTAACACTTGGTTCATTGAAATATAAAGAAAACAGGGATAAAATACACATATGGTTTTGATTGCTTTCTTGTTTTTAAAATGTTTAATAGTGGTGCCATGTTGTTGTATCTTCAAGTTGGAAAAAGGTGCCACAGCCTACCGACAAATGACGTACTTGTGCACATGCGCGCAGTAGCAGTGGGCGGAGTTTTCCAGTCGGTCAGGAAGAGGAGAAAGGCGGACACAGAAACATCAAGCGGTAATCTTACTCAGTTATAGCTTTTAAACTTTAATGCTGATTCTTGTTTCACTCAGAGAAGTATCACAGCGGTGCAATGAATGCTGAAGATATGATTTCAGAGAGAAAACCTTTAATGACAGTGATCCTAACCACGGGAAACACCGTTAGCTTTCTTGCTAGCTAATGTTAGCTGGTTTGACAGGCCCGGACTGCACAGTCTTTCAGCAGGAATGGGAACACAGCACGGAAATGTCTCATGTTTACACCCTCAGCCTCCCTGTGTTCTAGTCGGGTCGTTTTAAGTTAGATGTATCTTGTGAATCAGGGTATTTTAGTGAAACTCTGAGATAAGGAGACCGGTGTTCTAGCGTTGCTAACGTTGACTGAGCTGTTACTTCTCACGTTATATGGCAACCATGGTCAGAGGTGGGAGAAATACTCAGATCTTGTAAAAGTAGAAGTTCCAGACGGTAGGAATTCTCTGTTACAAGTAAGAGTCCTGCATTCAATGTGTTATTTAAGTTAAAGTACAAAAGTATTGGCATCAAAGTACCACAAGTAAAAGTACTCCTTTATGCAGATAGGCCCATTTCAAAATAATGCATATTTTTTTGTTCTGATTATGATTATTGATGCATGAATGTGTTTATCAGCTAGTTTTAATGACTTTGTATACTGCAGGGTAGCTAGGTAATGTTACTCCAGGTGTAACTAAAGTCTTATTTAAGTGTTGTTTATATTTTAAATCATTAATCAAAATCTGCAAAGTAACTGAAGATAACAGTACATTATTAATCTCTGAATTGTAGTGGGGTAGAAGAAGAAAGTAGAACATTTTGAAATACTCAAGTAAAGTCCCCTCAAAATGGTTGTTAATTAGTATTTAAGTTAATGTACTTTACCCCACTGACCATTGTGAACTGTTGATAAAACATAGGAAGCATTATAATTGTATCGTTATGTTTAAAGTTCTTATTCATCATGATCTTGAATCATTGCCCATTTTGTAAAGGTACGTTTGGGTTTTATTATTGCTACATTTTAATAAAGTATGTCCTTGTTTTGTACTGTTTTGAACAGATGGCTGCTATCAGGAAGAAGTTGGTGATAGTTGGGGATGGAGCGTGTGGGAAGACCTGCCTGCTCATCGTCTTCAGTAAGGACCAGTTCCCCGAGGTCTACGTCCCCACTGTGTTCGAGAACTATGTGGCCGACATTGAAGTGGATGGGAAACAGGTGAGACACAAAACACTGAGGACACTAGGATCTGTAGCGTCCAAAGGGCCCTTGAACATTTTGTAATACTTCATTTAACTTAATTATCACATTCAGGATTTTTTAATGCAGTTTTGTCTTCATTTAAATGTTAACCAGTTAGGGGGAAAACTAACTATTAAAAACTATCAAATGTCCAAAACAGGTCAAAATCACAATTTCCACATTCTCACTTTTGAAAGCATCGAATGTTAGGAATTTTTGCTGGAAAAATGATTTAATAATTGATCAATTATTAGAATAGTGGCTGATTAGTTTTCTGTATGTTTCGTTTCAGTTCTACTTTAAATTGGATTTTGTGTCCTATTATTAGTACAAGTACCAAAGACCTTGAGTTCACTATTATTCAAGACTAAGATACACAGCAAATATTGATAATTTATTTATGAATATTTAAATATTTCTTAGATATAATCTTTGGCCAAGAATTACCTGAATATGCATTCTATTTTTTTATTTGGGCTGTCTTACTATTTAAAGTATAAGTCTGACTTATATTGTAACTTAAATGTTGAAACTGCCTTTTTTACTTTTTCATGATTCATTTATGTCCTCAAATGTATCTCTCTCTCTCTCTCTCTCTCTCTCTCTCTCTCTCTCTCTTCTCAGGTGGAGCTAGCACTTTGGGACACAGCCGGTCAGGAAGACTATGACAGGCTGAGGCCTCTCTCCTACCCTGACACTGATGTTATTCTCATGTGCTTCTCTGTAGACAGCCCGGACAGTTTAGGTATTGTCTCTGCTAGTTACAATGTATCAAACACCTTGTTGTTATGAAATTGATATATGTTGTTAATTACTGTATTCTTTCCTTCCGCCTACTGTAGAGAATATTCCAGAGAAGTGGACACCTGAAGTGAAACACTTCTGCCCAAATGTTCCTATCATCCTGGTGGGTAACAAAAAAGATCTGCGCAATGACGACCACACCAGAAGAGAGCTTGCCAAAATGAAACAGGTCAGTTGCTTTGTCTAAAACTGCTGGTAGGTGTACATTTGTTGGTATAAATGTCCAAAATGTAAACTTTCTCTCTGGCTTATGTCTCCAGGAACCAGTTAAATTTGAAGATGGCAAAGAGATGTCGAACCGCATCAGTGCCTATGGCTACCAAGAGTGTTCTGCCAAAACCAAAGATGGTGTGAGGGAAGTCTTTGAGATGGCAACTAGGGCAGCACTGCAGGCCAAGAAGCGTGGCAGGAAGAACACCTGCCTTCTGTTATAGGCTCTGGAAGAGGAGGAAGCTGCCGTCAAGCACAGATGGAAAGGGCGGCTTTCATTGAGATTTGACGCGGGAGAAAATTGGGGTGGGCCCAGAAAATATTTGCGTGTGCTCAATTTCTTATCACCCAATTATCCTTAACAAATTAAAACAGGTCTTCAATTATTTGAAAGGCTTTTACACCTTGGTCTATACATTAGAAGATGTGCCATTTTGCTTCAGCCTATCAAACACTTCTAAAGGTCTGTAGGGCAGGACGTGGGGGGGTGATTTGAAGTTGAGTAGATATAGACAGGGTTAAAATGTGCCATGATGGGAATGAAGAGAGAAAAAGGTCCTTACCAGGCCAAAGAAAATGGGAACATAACAAAGAAAGACGGAGAAAAGACATAAATATTAAATAGGTTTGAATTAAGACCATGTCTAAGTGTATTTTACACAGTATCGCCTACATGTAGTGCCTTGAGAGCAATGGTAAAGAAATGTAAGTTGTGGGGTAGGGATTCATAACTTAGATAGGGTATTATTTTGTCATTTGTAGTTTTCACACATCACATTTGTGAATGCTTATTCTCTGTCATTGGCTTTGCTCCTTCAGGCCCATATTCTGACTCAGGCGCTATGCAGGGGTATGCCTATACTAGATTGTATGAGTTGATTTCCCATACTGAATTACTTACCTGTACTTAAGTGTGTGTGTGTGTGTGTGTGTGTGTGTGTGTGTGTGTGTGTGTGTGTGTGTGTGTGTGTGTGTGTGTGTGTGTGTGTGTGTGTGTGTGTGTGTGTGTGTGTGTGTGTGTGTGTGTGTGTGTGTGTGTGTGTGTGTGTGTGTGTGTGTGTGTGTGTGTGTGTGTGTGTGTGTGTGTGTGTGTGTGTGTGTGTGTGTGTGTGTGTGTGTGTGTGTGTGTGTGTGTGTGTGTGTGCGCGCGCGCAACTGTATGGTGGTTTGTTTTATCCAGTGCAGTTCTGCATGCAGTGAATGTGTGTATATTTGTGTGGGTGTGTATTAACATATGTGTCTATGTACTGTATGCATGGAAAGGCCTTCTGCGTCACTGACCTAACCCCTTATTTCCATGCCAAAGTTACCCCTGATGGCCACATTTTATGGCTCAGATGGGTAATGGAATTAACAGCTACTCAGAGTGACATAGAAACTTTCACTTTACTGGAAGACATTGTACTTTACCTAGAGGCACAATCAGGTTAAACATATGAGTTTTTAGGACCTGTTTTGTGTATTCCAGAGATTCATTTGATTGTGTTAATCGGTGGGTCAAATCACGAGTGGTGTAGTTGATAAGTTGAATATTCTTTCAGATAGATGATAGGCTTATCTTATTACTATAATGTCCATTATGTACTGTATGTCTTACAAGGCTTTGTAAGGACATGTTAATGATGTGTATTTCAAGTTTGCCTTTTTCTCCATTCTCCCCATCCCTCCTTTAATGAAATTGTCATTATTGTACTATAACTTTTTATTGTTGATGTCTCTAAATTTCTTAGCATATTTTAATCATTTTACATAATCCTGCTGTTTTGGTCAGCTTATGTCAGTTAAATGATCAATTGTAACCGTGATATTGTTTAGTTAATTGAAGGTAAAGCTTGAGGTGCAAGGCTGGAAGGTTTTGGGGATGGGCTCCTTTCTTTTTTTTCTTCTTTGCTTTTTGTACTGTGACATATTATGGTTTTTGTTTCTGGATTTTTTCCAAATAAAACTGATATTAGGGTTTCTGTTGTAAGGTATTTATGTGTTCTTTACATTTATTCACTATTAATTGCAACAATTTCACTTATATTCCTGGCATTAATTCACTTTTTCCCTAAATAAAATACGCATAACTCTTCAAAAAAACTGATTCTATTATTTGATATACATCTACACTTCTGATTATGAAAAAAATTATTTAATATTGTGTGACTTTCACATAAATAAAGGACTACAGATTCAGATCTAAAGCACAAACGCACCTTGCAGTGTGGAGGGCTACTAGTTAGAGTTGTCCTGGCTGTCTCGTCCAATCATCGTCGACATTAATGTGTTCGCTCTCGCATAACCAATCGCACACTAGAGTCAGGTATTGGTACCCGCCCACTCTCAAATGTTTTCTTGCTGTGGCCATTTTACACTTGGTTCTTTGAAAAATAAAACACTCTTCTCACCTGAGCTTCGACGTGACATTTAAAGAACTATCGTTAGTTACATGTGACACTGGTAAGTTTTTCCCTATTTTAAATAAAACTGCGGTTGCTTCGTTTGCAACGGCTGACACACGTTTTTTGGCTGCTTGCACCAGTTAGCCAACCTCAGGCTAAAATAGTTAGCTTGCATGACCGCCACACGTCATTGTTAAAGACTCCTTTTTGGGTAGTAAGGTTGGGCATGTGCATTGCGCACACTTGTTAATGAGTGATGTACCCTCATGCATTTGTTTGTACATTTATGGATTTTGCTAAGTAGTTTATAAGGCAGTGATATGAGTTAAAGTTAGAGAAGTCTGCAGTCTTTTAAAAAAATGCAGCTGCCTGGAGAAAAAACAAAAAATGATGCTACCTGCCTCCAGTGCACGCACAGCTTGCACATCACTGACGTTACCATGTACAGCACAGGAGGCCCTGCTTGTAAATTATTTTGTCATTTAAAGTAGTTACTTGCCACTTAAACACAATACTGTTACTTTTTGTATAGGTTACTTTACTTACTACTACGTCTTCACCTCTGTGCATATCTATATATGTATTACTTCTCGTAATTTTTTCCTTTCAACATTCCTTTGCAAAACTTTCTACCGCACGCTTTTTTTAGTATATTTGATGTCTATATTTTAGACCTTTTATTTGAGCTTGCAATATCTAATGTCATGCGTGAAAATAGCTTTTTTTGTATACATATTTAAAGAGCATTTTTGGAGCGAGTCTAAGATTGTCGTTGCCAAAGATTGCTTCGCTGTTAGTGATGCATATGATAATTAACAGCGTGAAACTTGAGCTATTGATTTTCAACTTAGTTTCTAAAAGATAGTCAGTCAGCAAAGTTATGGTTCTTCATAGTATTGCTTCTGATTCAAAAGAGTACATGGCTGACCTGTTTCCATGGTTTCCAATCCCATAATCAAACAGAAAAAGGTCAGAGACCAGGAGCAGAGTCAGGGGATCAGCATGGACTATGAGCGGAGGTGAGTCCAACTTTCTTCTTTAGCCTTTCTACCCTAAAGAGTTGATGTGTCCCACACATTTCTCACACTATATTTTTCATGGTCAACAGGGGTGGACGAGGTGATCGCACTGGTCGCTATGAGAACACCCACAACGATCACAACTTTCGGGACATGGATTACCGAGGCTATGACCAAGAGGACGAGGAGGTGGGAACAGGATATGATGTCAGAGCAGATGGGGACGGACCGTACGGCCACGAAGAGCCATCATTGGGTGACTTCTCGTCAGGTTGCCTGCAAGACCGCCCGGGGGGGTTTCACCCGAGAGGAGATGGGCGAGGGGACATTGGGAGAGAGGGGAAAGGGCTCCTGTGGACCCCTCAGTCTGACTCAGCACTCCCCATGCTCCAGAGAGAGAATGATGGCTCCAGGCGGGAGTTTGAACATATTTTGACTGGCCCGCAGGAAAGAGGTCGTGGAAGAGGTTTTCCTGACAACAGTGCCTCTCGTTCAGGGGGCAGAGAGGGCAACTGGGGGCACGGTGGGGGTGTACATCCAGAACAGATGGAATACAATACAGTGAGACAGAGAGAGGAGGATAGGTTCTCTCGTGCGGCGGTGAAGAGGAGGGTAAGCCATAACAAGTCCTTCAACAACAACATAGAACTGCTACAACATTATTTAGTTTTGACATTGGTTTCACATTTGCTCTATGCAGGCTTTTGTAGTGGGGGCAGAGGATCTGAGCTCTGGGAGTGCTTGTCCTGAGTTGTCCCTTGAGGAGATGGAGCAGAGGGACCAGGACTACCGTGCAGATCTGGACCACAACCAGAGGCCAAGCAACATCATAATGCTTCGCATGCTGCCACCCAATGCCAGTGCCAATGAGGTAAGTGTATGCAAGCGGTCTTATAAAGCATTGGAATGGTTTTATCTGGCCTTAATGTCACTAATGTCCCTTTGATCATAGATACGGGCACAACTTCAGGAGCAGGGGATCCAGCCAAGAGAGGTTCGCCTCATGAGAAACAAATCCTCAGGTGAGAACTTGTCCATTGCCCTGAATGTTTTTAAAAAATGAACTCTCCCTTTGTGACACACTCCATTACCCACTCTTTCACTTCATCGCTCTCTCAGGTGCCTTTCCTCTGCTCAGTGGTTTGTTTCTTATTAATAAGCTGATAAGCCTCCTTTTCCTCTTCTCTTACCCTCACTGTCTTTTTTTTCATACTGTGACAGTGAGATAGATAGCAAAGAATGCATATTTATATACTTATATATCGGCTTCTGCTAAGATTCCTGCTCTGATTTCTTTTGGTCTGCTGGTGTCTGACTTCTGGCTAGTGCTCGCAGGGCAACAAAACAACATGCATGCTTTGAAGGAAGAGTCCATCAACATTTGTTTTTCAATCAAGAATGCATGCCATATATGTAATAGATCTGCATTGCATTCATTCTCCTTTTTGGCTTGGCTCTCTTATCTTTACCATTTCATGATTCTGCCTTATTCAACCTAATGTGAGATGTGTCCGAGTTGACAAACTAACACTGTCAAATGAGAAATGATCAGCAGAATGAAGAAGAATGCATTTCATGGTGTTTGTCATTGGAGCTAATTGTGAAAGTGTGAATGTAAGTGTTGCAGCTTCCTCTCAGCGTCATCCATACCACTCAGAAAAGCTTGTCTTTTTCTAAAGGTCCATTAAGGTCATGTCTCACTGGCCTCCCCCTTTGCTAACGCACTGGTTTCCTGTAAGTTGTGCCTATCTGACTCCGGCACACTTACAGTTCCCCACACTGCTCTTTCTCTCTCACCCCTGTATCTATGTCTGTTTTAAGGATAAATCACTCAATTTAAATGTTTAAACAATGATATTTTGTGATTGCCCTCCAATATTATACTATATATAGTGCTGTGAAATGACATACCTCTGAATTATTTGTATAATGTGTAGATTTTGAATCAGAATCTTACTCAGACTAGCAGAGATGTGTGTGTGCGTGCGTGTGTGTGTGTGTGTGTGTGTGTGTGTGTGTGTGTGCATGTTTGTGCGAGATGTGTTGATGCCTGGGTGCTTTACCATTCAAAGCCAAAGAGCTCAGACTGGAACTGATGAGTGGGTAGGATTCTCCCTCGCTCTCCCTCTTTTCTTGACCCTGTTGAGAGACTTGACATTGCGTCCTCCCACCCTTGCAGAGAATTTGACAGTAGCACTCCAACTGGCTGTCAGGTGTGTTATTTCCAAGGGAGAGAGGAAGCAATGATTTGTTTGATTAGTGCTGCTACAGGGTCTCTCTCTCCTCTGGACATAAAGCACTAACCCCTCACTGCGTTGTTGTTATGTTGTTGTTGTTGTTGTTGTTGTTGTTCGGTTACCATGGCGCTGGGCGGTGTCCAGGTCAGAGCCGAGGATTCGCCTTCGTCGAGTTTAATGTCATACAGGAGGCCACGCGCTGGATGGAGACCAACCAGGTCACTCTCCTCTACACAGACACACATACACATGTTTACAAATGCATTCGTTATGGGACATGGGTTAGTATCAGGACAACATAATGTCAGGTGCACACGAGGCATTCCAGTGTAGACACAGTGGAGAAATAATTGTTGTCCTTGAGGTAGGTAGGTCTTTTTTATTTAATGGGAAACTTCATCTTTTCTTTCTTTGTATACAGTATTCCACAAACAGACCAATTGATGTTACATCATACTGTCGTCTACGCAAAGCACATATATATTGTGACTAGTCTCTGCCAGGCACATTTTCTCATCATTTACCCTACACAAGCTCCTCTATTATAGGGTCCTACTCTTTCTTCACTGACATGATCTCACTCTCTCTCTCTCCAGTCTACTATAGTACCACCTCTGTGACAGTGTAGAGTAGGAACTTTATTTATCATATGGTCTGTATATAATACTTAATTTCTTGTTTTTGAACCTTTCATATCTGGGTCATGTACCATTACTACATCTTTAGTGCGGAGCTATTGTCTCTATGGGGGCTGAAGGTGGCGACAGTGGGATAGTATGTGTGGAAAACTGTGAAAAGGTTTCCCCTTAAGGGGGGAGGGATGACACATTGAACAAAACATGTTGTCCTTAAAAATGGACACCCATGCACACACTACACATACACCATCTCAGTCCGTCCCAATTTCCTAAAGCTGAAGGTTGCAATTCTCTGGTGTCCTCTTTCTTTCAGCCTCAGTTCTACTCTCTGTCTCTCTGTCCCCCTCTCCCTCTCGTCCCTTTCACTCTCTCTCATCTCTTGTGAGATGAGGCCTTTCTCTGGCATGTGTGGCCTAATTATCACTGATAATCATTCTTTGTTCCCCCTCCCTCTCTTTCTTTTTCTTTCAGTCGGTGTTGTTGATTCTGGGACAAAGAGTGTCGATGCACTACAGCGACCCAAAACCGCGTGCCAACGAGGACTGGCTCTGCAACAAGGTTGTGTCTGCATTGTGTGGCATATGGAAATACATTTTAATTTGTGAAATGTATGCATATATGTCACTGGGTTTGCTTATTTTTTTAACAGTTAGTTATGTCACATTTCAACAGTGTGGTGTGCAAAACTTTAAAAGGAGAGAGAAGTGCTTCAAATGCAGTGTGCCAAAATCAGGTAAAGTAAAACCAAGCTACTGTAAATATCCCATTTATATTCACTTTAACAATAGCACAAGCGCTCAGACATCCTATAATAACACATGAATAATGTCTTGTATTTGTCCAGAGGCTGAGCTGAAGTTGCCTCAGTTGCAAAGGGATTTGTCTGTTGGGCTTCAAAAGGAGGGAACCCAAGGCTTGTTGCCCCTGCCGGCCCCCTACCACTCCTCTGGCCCTGCTGTGAGCCCGGGACAAGCCACACAGCAGGCGGACGTTGCCAATGACAGTAAGTCCATCCCTTAACGTCTGTTCTTCTATTCAGAAAGAAAAACCTTTGTGTAGACTTTGTATTATGTAATCCATATTTGTTTTATTAATCAATTGATTTATGTGTACTTTTGAAAAAACAAAGTATATAACATAACACTGGCTTAGAATTGTATTTTTATGTTTTGAAGAATTCTTTTTATATACCTATGGCTTGTGAAACAGAAGAGGGCCTCATGAGATACTTGCTTTTGCAACGCTGAATACTATCTGGTACCAGAGTTAAGTCCTGTCTTATTCTCTCATCCTCTCCCACAACAGCTCTGATACTAAGAAACCTTGGCCCGCACACTTCAGTGGAGACCATCTTGTCTGCTCTGGCTCCATTTGCCACTCTCTCCCCTTCCAATGTCCGCCTAATCAAGGACAAGCACACCCATCTCAACAGGGGCTTTGCCTTTCTACAGCTCTCTACCATAGTGGTGAGGAAATTGACAGGTTTTCATTCTTCTGTTCTGATGATTTTAAAATAATACATTAACTCGTATGTTTTATCAACAGGAGGCATCTCAGCTGCTCCAGATCTTGCAGGCTCTCCAGCCGGCTCTCTCTATTGATGGGAAGGCCATCGTGGTGGAGTTTGCCAAAGGCTCCAAACGGTAAACAGACACACACCCAAACCTCCATGCAACCAATCCACAAGAGCCTTGCACACTATTGCCAATGCAGAAATAATAATATTGCGTGGCAGCTATTACCACACCAAATGTAAACTCAAATGTGTCTTGTGAATAAAGTTGATTAAGAAATAGTAGCCTAATAATGTGGACACATTTTAAATGTTGTCTTTCTATGGCAGTGATGTGTTCCTGACGGATGGCAGCAGAGTGAGTGCTGCTACTGTAGCCAGCACTGCTATAGCTGCTGCTCAGTGGTCCGTCACACAGGTAACATGAAGGATTTATCATTACATAAAGGAAAACATGAGGTGTAACACATCTTTATTTATAAATTGTATTACTATGTTTCTTCTTATGTTTGGTTATAAAAATCTTCATCATTCTCAGACTCCTCAGAATGGGTCCGGGGGAGGCCAGACGACAGATACAGCCGTGTATCAGCAGGGGGCAGCAGTAACGTACAATCAGGAAGGAGTAGAGTACTCTGGGCTCGATGGCACACATTTCAAATCGCAGGGAGATGCCAGAGCTTCTGCTTTACCCGGTGCAAGAACAGCCCTGATGGGGGCGTACACAGGAGGAGCAGCTGCAGGTTGGTATTGCACATGTTCAATACACAAGGCCTGATACCTCTATGATTGTATATAGCTGTATACATTGGAATTGAACTTGAGTTAACTGAATCCCCCTTTCACATTTTGAGATTTGACGGAGCAGGGTGTACTTTTACTTTTATTTTATTAGAGATCTGTCTGTTGTCTGTGTTTGTTTGTAGAGTGTGTCAGGATCAGAGGTTGCGCTAGACTTTTTCACTGCCCGTAATTTTGACGGACAGGATCGTAAAACTTCCGTCAAAATCCAGAATTACCCGTCGGCCTTTACAAAACTCTGACGGGGGCGGGGGGGGGAGCATGCTCGTGAACTGTCAACGCGGGGGGGGGGGGGGGGCAGTTCACATGCGCCGTGTTATGCATGGCTGCTGCACCTCGCGGGAGCGTGCACAGCGTAAAGCCAAAACTCACAGACATTTCGATGATTTGCACAGTTAGGTTTGGAAACGGTATAATTCCCTTTTTGGAGGGCATGCATAACACGGCATAACACCGGAGCCTCGCTGCGGGGAAACTTTGGCGCTGTTCCGAGTTTGTTCTAATCTGTCAAAATGACGGACTGCTTTCAGATTTGTCCGTCATTGTTAAAAAAAATCCGTCATAGACGGAAAATATTCGGTTAACGCGACCTCTGGTCAGGATAGATCCCTTGTCTTTTTATCTGCAAACTAAATCTACCTACGGGTACAAATCCAGAACCTGATCCCCCTGTTTATGTTTGTAGAGGCCGTGACCTCTGGATCAGTGGTGCTGCAGCACACACAGAGTGCTCTCATCACCACAGCTAGCACTACACCAGTCACACAGGTACAACTTCACTGTTTGCTTCTCTTCTTGCCTCTTGCTTTACTTCATCCCATTACTTTCTTGTTTTAAAGAGCTATGTCTCTCCTCAGGTTGAGATAGTAGGAAAACCACAACCAGCTGCTCTAAGCCAACCTGCTACACCAGGCACTGAACACGAGCTCCAGCAATACCGTAAGGCTTTTGAGAAAAAAGAAAAAGCAATGAATAAACATCTTCAATTATAACTGTAAATATCTGTCTTTGGTGGGTAACTTTGAGGTGCTATTTTGGGGTTTATCTGAATGTTTATTTAGCTTGATGATGATGCTGTCAAGCTGACTTTTTATGATCATGAAAGGATTTTAAATGTGAAATCCGACCCTGGTGTCCTGTGTCTTCGATTGCAGCTGTGCCAGATGTGTCCACATATCACTATGATGAGAGCTCTGGCTTCTATTACGACCCACTCACAGGCCTCTACTATGACCCCAACTCCCAGGTAAAGAGTTGTGAATGTACTGCACTCTGATGTCCATCCAGCACTCTCTGAAAGACTTTTCTGAATGTATCGCTATCCTCTGCATTTCAGTCTGGTTACTCGTTGTCTCTTTACAGTACTACTTCAACCCTCACACTCAGCAGTACATGTACTGGGATGGAGAGAAGCACACCTACATTCCTGCTGCTGACGGTCAGTCAAACTCAGAAGGCGCTCCCACCAGCCTTGGCGCAGCCCCTTCAGACTCACCGTTTGGAACCCCTGGCAGCAAGGAGAAGAAAGACAAACCCAAGAGTAAAACTGCTCAACAGGTACTCCCCACACTGGATACTGGTAGCATACTGACAGACGTGAACATAAAACTAATAAACCTTTAGATTTTAATGTAAAACTCCACCATAAAGCTTTTTACTCTTTGGTTTTTATTAGAAATCTGTAAACAAAAATGTAAACATCTGTTAACTTTCAATTTGGGAAGTGAAAGTGAGTAACAAATCTAACAATATCTCACAGTATGAAACGGTTCATAATGAACTATGCTATTATACTGTATGGCCAAATTCACCAAAGGTTTTTAAAACCTTACATATTCTGGAAATGTTACTCTTAACAAGGTAGTAATTATTCAAGGACTACTGAGTTAGGTTGTTATGCTCATGTTTTATTGAACCCACTGATTTTCAATGTTTTAATCTTCCTCTGTTCAGTCCTTTTATATGGCTAACTTGGATCTCTTGATTTCATATGAACAGATTGCCAAAGACATGGAGCGCTGGGCTAAGAGTCTCAACAGACACAAGGAGAACATGCGTTCTGTGTCCTCCTCCCCTGCCGTCGGCACCACAGCGCTCCCCCCTGGTTACGCTCGGGCCCCTGGCCACAGTCGCCTAGATGACCGCAGAGAATCTGCCAGTGCTGATGCAGGCTATGCTGTTCTGGAGAAAAAGGTAGATGACCCTTTCACAGACACACATGCCTAGCTGCAAACCCCTGGGCAGCAGGGTCTCATAGTGAATGGGGAGAGTGTGCATCAAGCAGAGGACTCTGTAATAAGATGTCTTTTTAACTGACCTGGTAATTATTCTCTCTCTCTGTCCTGCAGGGTGCACTGTCTGAACGGCCTCAGATCTTTCTGGATCAGATCCGACAAAGTACTGAAGTAAGGACATGGACACAGTCATTGTATTTGCCTGTGTTTGTCTGATGTGCTCGTAGCTTTTCTATAGGATGCTTCAAAATGTGTTTTATTCTTCCAAGCATAGATTTCTATCATTTTTCCCTCGGTTATTGATCTTGCATCCTATTTCTGTAGCGTTCCCCTCCTCAGCAGCAGGGTCTGGTCCCAGCCTACAGTGGAGAAACTGACAGCGACGAAGAAGGAGGGGACAAAGATGAGAAGGAAGGCAGAATGACCGACTGGGTTAAACTGGCCTGTCTGCTGTGTAGGAGGCAGTTTCCCAGCAAGGAGGCACTCATCAGGCACCAACAGCTCTCTGAGCTACACAAGGTTTCAATCTCATTTAACACAATAGCAAACAAACCATAAATGATGATTTAGGAATAAGTGTAGACTCACTTGTTAAATTGTTGTCTGATACATTCTTTTGTATTTGTTATTTAAAGTGTTTATAATAAATGACATGCGTCTAAACTTTCACCTGTTTGTCTGTATGCCCGCAGCAAAACTTGGAGCAGAGAAGAGCCCTGCAGGATTCTGCAGGAAAAGAGGTTGGTCCTGCCACAGGGACTAGAGGAGTGCAACAACATTACATAGAGTTGTGCTGTTTGTTGCTGAATGTGTGCAGTTGGTATTGATTTCATTGTCTTTTTGTATTACCCACAGAGACTTGCAGATGGACCGGAACTTCCTGATCCTAAGAGGAGGAAGTTTAACCCCATGTAAGCAACAGTGAATTACCAAACAGACCCACATGCTGTGGTCATTTATCAAATACTAGCTAGATACTCTGATGCAGTTTTCCTCTTTTACAGTCCAAGTCAGGCTTTATGTTATGTATGATATTATGTTTGCAATTGGTCTGTACTTAATACGATTGCAAGTCCTGTTGCTTACTCCATACCGTGTCTGCACACTTATAAGTTACTTTATTCTCTTCTCTCTTCAGTGATGGGATCACTGGCACCAGTCTTGGTGCCAGGATGCTGCAGGGAGGAGTGAAAAAAGGGTTTCTACTGCGAAACATGCAAGTGGAGTGAGCCCTAAACCTGACTTTTCAATTTCCTGACCCAGGCGGGACAAGGACAAACCTAGCACGCATCACTTCACCATTAACATCATCTAGATATCTATAGATAAAGCTCTTCATTTTGGTTTAATTACCATTACCTCAACTGTGGTAATACACTCGTGAACTGATCCTGTAGCAGTGTATGTCAGGATATTGCACAGAATGCACTTTTTTGCTTTCTTCCTGAATGATGCAGTTTTTAGTTCTCACTTGCTTTAAAGCTTGTGTGTGATGATCAAGTTTTGTGGTTGGGAAACATTTTCTGTTGGAAAGTGAAAGATCAGTATAGATCTAAAGGCAGCGAATGGGATTTTCTAATATTACTGTCTATGCACCATAGATTTTTTTTATTTAATGCTAAATGCCTTGTCATTCAGTGAATGACTGATCTAGGCAAACCTGTGTATACATTTTAGAAGAGACTGTGGCCTCATGAACTGGACATTGTCGCACTAAAAACAAGTGTGTAGATGAAAAGTGTGTAGATATCAATTCACAATGTAATACATCATTATTTCTGAAGGAAGCTATTCTGTATTTCTTTATTTGTTTAATATTGTGACGGTTTTATCAAGCTCATGTAAATTGCTCCACAATTACACGTTTTCATTTGTAGCAATGATTGATGTCTTGTGTGGGCAAGCCGGTCGCTGATGTTTGGACTTTTTAACCTGACATTTCCCAAGCTGTGTTTCTGCAAACCGGTGGTTTAAAAAAAGAGGAATACCATGCAACATCTAACCTGCAGAAATTGTTTCGCAGCACAAAATGTCTGTTCCTGATATTTGTCTTTAACCAGTGGTGTAAAGTAACTCAGTAGATTTACTCAATTACTACACTCCACTACATCTATACCTTTAGTTAGTTTGCAGATTTACATTACTGATGTGAAATATAAATAAGACTTAGTTACTCCTGGAGTAATATTCACAAGCTACCCTGCAGCATACACAGTCATTAAATTAGCTGCACCTTTAACAGCTTTGATAACACTTTAATGCATACATAATTATAATCGGAAGATAAAATGATTGAAATTGGCCGATGTGCATAATGGATACGTTTACTGTTGGTACTTTTAGTATATTTTGATGCAGATACTTAATTACTTTTACTTGAGTAACATTCTGATTGCAGGACTTTTACTTTTTACTAATACTTTTACGTAAGTAGAAGATCTGAGTACTTTTCCACCTCTGTCTTTAACCCACCTGTGCTATGGCTGTTGAGTTTCCATGGTAACAACAACAGACGCTATACTTTGTCCGCTGCAGTTAGCTTTATCAAGTAACACCAGATAACTTACCTCTATTTGATTTGTTACGTTTTTCTTTATTATTTTTTAATGTAAAGTTACTAAGCTTAACTCAATTTAACGGTTTAGCTACTATAACTTTGTCATGTAAAGTAGGCCCACTAGTTGAGTTAAATCCGTCGTTTGTTTATTGGCTAAACTCAGTGCAGTTGGACCTAGTTAAACGCCTGATGTATACCTACTGACAAGCTGCACATTGTTAAAAGACGAGAAATTGACAAGGATGTCTGAGAAAGATGAAGATGCAGTCCTGTCGGATGTAGAGGGAGAGGAAGAAACACAACCAGAAGCAACCGACGAAGAAGAGAAGGTAATGGTGACCTGAGAGATAACAGAAGAAACGCAGACACACGCCATTAACTAGTTTTGCAGAAAGTTAACCTGGAAGTTGGAACATATATTGTATGATTGTGCATATATTTCGTTTTTTACTTAACGAGCTTATATAGATGCCAATACTTATGTATTTGTACTTGAGTAACATTTTAAGTACAGGACTTTTACTTGTAACAGACAGTATTCCTACGCTTTGGTATTTCTACTTTTACTCATGGGCGTCGCAGCCATTATATGAGGTTGGGACAAGTCCCCCCCACTTTTTCAAATGATTATTGTAGACCCCCCCCCACTTTTACCATGTGCAAAGTCTGTGAATTGGTTATCCACTCGCCGCACTTTGTAGAGCGCTGTGTCAGTGCTTCACTATCAAATCCATTCCACTTGCTTATTGAGAGAATGCCCAAATCAATGAAACTCCGTACCATGTTTTCACTGCTACTTTGTACCAAGGCAGATTCTCACATAGCGCGCGCATGTTCAAGGAGTGTTATAGTTGGACAGCTCAGATCCAACCTGATCTCACCAGAATGCGTGACTCCACCACGACTCCTTAACACCACAATGCGTGGTGGAGTCACGAACTTTGTTACATTTGCGTGTCGACACCACGCAAACAACCCCAATGTAAAGTGAATCAGGCTCCTTTGTCGTGGTGCACACACGCATTTCTACAACGTGCATTGTGTGTAATGCAACTGTTATTTTTATTAAATTACAAGTTAGTTAAGTTATAAGTTAGTTTTTAAGGAAGGCCAGAGCTTCAGCTGTGTCAAATAGATTGTTCCCTTCAGTTAACGTTATTTAAAAGATAATGATCATGTCCCCTGTATTGTATTACGAGCGTCCATTCCCATTGGATAACGGAGAATTTTACACCCGGAAGTAAGTAGCCTATTACCCTTACTGTCGATTGATTTTACAGTGATATCTGCACTACTCATCGACTAAAAAACACCAAATTGTCCTTGTTAATTACACAACATTGATTGGTTTGAATTGTGTACAATGCTTTTGTATTTTCCCCCTTCGATTCGGAGAAACAAATATATTTTCGGAGTTTTTGGACGGCAGAAGACACTACACTACCCAGAATCCTCAGCTATCGTTTGGGACTACACCATGTGCTTAGCTTGACAAACCCCGTGATCAGTCCTCAACCTCTGTGATTGGATGCGCGACGTTTACACAGAGCGTCCAAAAGGACTTTGAAATGGAATGAAACCCATCTACGGCACACTATTCAAAACAGGAATCGAACGTGTCCTACCCCCTCCCCCCCTTAGGTCACAGGCTCCTCCAACAGTGCTACGCAATAAAACCGATGCACAGAAAAAATAGTGAAATAGTGCAATAAGAGTCTATATACAAGTGATTGGCATATGATATTAGATAAATAATTTCTAAGTAGCAGCCAGATGAATGTTATTTCTAAGTTCAGGTGTTTAATAGTCTTCTGGCCTGTGGGATGAAGCTGTCTCGGTGTCTGGTGGTTTTAGTCCGAATGCTGTGGTACCGCCTGCCAGACTGCAGCAGACAGAACCGTTTGTGGCTGGGGTGATGATGGTGGTCTTTTATAATCCTGAGGGCTTTCTTTAAGGTTAACCTGGTATTTTTAATCCACTACATTTATTTTAGTTACTTTACAGATTTGGATTAATGATGTGAAATATAAACAACCCTTAAATCAGACTTTAGTTACACCTGAATGAAATGCAGTGAAGGTGATTGTCAAGTGCCAACAATCAGGCGAGATATTTGATAGTTGGTGCTTGAGAAGACTAAATATTTATCTGCAGATCCGTTTAAAGCATATTCATTACTCGTTATTCTCTAATAGTTCATTAAAGACTGTATATAATTGCTATTTTGCACATCCCTTTCAAGATTTTCTAAGGTTTATTGACATATCATATACACAACAGTGTAGTTATGCAATGAATGAACAACTTGGGTCACAGGTTCATCAACAGTGCATTACAAGACATCTATCAATGTGTGTGTACCTCCACCATTACACTGTCGTATTCTGCACATTTCTTTAATTAAAGCCTTAAGGCACTAAACTGTTTTACTCTAAATATCATTTGAGTATCTTCTTGATATTTTCTATTCTATATTTATATAATTGACCTTCTATTTTCCCACTATTTTGTATGTACTCTTAATATTTGAATGTTTTCATAAAATATAACTATTACGTAACCATTGACTGTTAGCAGGCTCAATGTCGAGTCAAGGCAACATAATAAAGGAGACGGTAGCCGAAGTAGTCAAAAGAAGAATTTAATTAATAATTACCACCATGGTTGGACAAAGGAAATATAAAGTAATGACAGACAAGAACACGTACTGCACAGACAGGATCAGCCACAGACAAAGGGGAAAGCAGAATCCTTATACATGAGGTAATGACGAGACAAGACACACCTGGGTTAATTACAAATGGGTACACCTGGAGGAGAAACGATAAGGACTACAAAACCATAACAGGAAACTACAGCTAGACATGACACATCACACTAGGAGCGCCTGATCAGGGCACAAACACATAACACCCCCACACCCAACTTTATGTCCATAACCCCAAGGCGAAATGGGGGAATGAACATAAACAGCGGCCATAACCCCCACACCACCTCAAGGATAAATAGCACCCCCTCACCCTGTCTAGAGCCGTGATAGCGCGTCAGCCAACACATTGTCCTTGCCCTTGACGTGAACCACGTCAACATCAAAGGCCTGCAGGAAAAGGCTCCAGCGCATTAGCCGCTGGTTCGAATTCCGCATCCTGCCTATAAAGACCAACGGGTTGTGGTCGGTGTATATTTTAATCGGTACCTGGGATGAACCGACATACACCTCGAAATGGGAGAGAGCCAAAATCAAGGCCAAAGCCTCCTTTTCAATTGTGGAATAGCGCCGCTGGTGTATATTAAACTTTTTAGAAAAATACGACACCGGATGTTCTATACCCCCGTCATCGTCCTGCAGAAGTACCGCGCCTGCGCCCAGCTCACTAGCATCCACAGCCAACTTGAAAGGCTTTGTGAACACAGGCGCTGCGAGGACAGGAGCACTGACCAGGATGGACTTTAATTGCTGAAACGCAAAAGTGCACCTAGGCGTCCACTGAAATGGGATCTTCGGGCTCAAGAGATCTGTGAGGGGAGAAGCTACCGCTGAGAAGTTCCTGCAAAAACCCCTATAATACCCCGTCATCCCCAGAAAACACCGGAGGTCCCGACGTGTAGCAGGCTCTGGAAAGCCAAGTATCGCCTCCACCTTGGAGTGGACAGGGCGGACCTCCCCCCGCCCCACTACCTTGCCAAGATAGGTGACGGTCGCCCTGCCAAACTCGCACTTGGCCAGGTTCAGGGTCAAGTTTGCCTGACCAAGCCGGTCAAAAACTTCCCGCAAACTAACCATGTGCCCCTCCCAATCGTCAGAATAGATGACGAGGTCATCGAGATAGGCCTCACAATTAGCTACGCCTGACAGAACACGATTCACCAGCCTCTGGAAAGTCGCAGGCGCGTTGCGCATACCAAACGGCATTACCGTATATTGCAGGAAACTGTCAGGTGTCACAAACGCAGAAATTAGTTTAGCGCGATCCGTAAGTGGCACCTGCCAGTATCCTTTCAGCAAATCCAGCTTGGTTACATAAGACGCACTCCCCACCCTGTCGACACAGTCCTCCATTCTGGGCAATGGAAAACTATCAGGCCTAGTCACGTCATTTACTCGGCGAAAATCCGTACAAAACCTATCTGTCTTGTCTGACTTATCAACCAACAAGCACGGCGAGCTCCATGGGCTGAAACTGGGCTCAGCGATATTGTTAGTGAGCATGTATTCCACCTCTTTCTGTAACCGTGCCCGCTTATATGGATTCACGCGATACGCGTGCTGTTTAATGGGTAATGCCTCCGCCACATCGATATCATGTTGTAATACGTTAGTGCGCGAAGGAATATCGGAGAACAGCTCACAATGAGACCCAACCAAACCCCTGATATCATCTCGCTGCGTTGTTGATAAATGGCCAAGATGACAGTCAAGAGTGATCAATGACTCAGTGTTTGTCAACCGTCCCTCCACGACCGCCTTGGACGGAATAATGACGTCATCTTCCAGTTCTCCAACCCCCTCTGAAAAACAAAGACTGTCATTACTCTCATCAACGCTAGATGGCGCCAACATACAAACTGACACCGGCACAGTGGACACACTCGCAGAGGGCACAACAATATTGTCAATAGGATTCACCAGAGGCTCCCTCACATAATATGGCTTAATCATATTAACATGACACAAGCGAGTCTTCCGCCCACGATCCGGTGTCTCGATCAGGTAGTCCAAATCCCCTACTTTCTCTCTAACCAGGTACGGCCCACTAAACCGTGCTTGTAAGCTGGAGCCTGGGACAGGCAACAACACTAAAACCCTCTCCCCTGGCACAAACGTTCTATCCCGAGCCTTCCTGTCATACCAGCCCTTCATCCTCCCCTGTGTGTCACTCAGATGTGTCCTCGCTAGTTCACATGCCCTCTTCAGCTTCTCCCTAAAGCCACAGACATAGTCTAACAGGTTCTTCGGCTCGCTCTCCCCCAACCACTTCTCCCTCAGCAGCTTAAGCGGCCCCCTAACCGAATGCGCAAATACCAGCTCTGCAGGACTGAATCCCAAAGATTCCTGCACCACCTCCCTTGCGGCAAACAACATTAAATGAACCCCTTCATCCCAGTCGTCCTTCGTGTCACGACAGAACGCCCGAAGCATTGTTTTTAGCGTGGAGTGGAACCTTTCCAAAGCCCCCTGGGATTGTGGGTGATATGGGCTAGAGAAACTATGCGATATATCCAGCTGCTTTAAAACCTGCGAGAAGATGCGGGATAAAAAAATTCGTACCTTGGTCGGACTGTACCACGCGAGGCAAACCAAAAACGGAGAAAAACCTCACCAAGGCCTGTGACACTGTTTTGGCCGTTATCCGTTTCAGCGGAATTGCTTCCGGAAACCGTGTGTTGGCACACATAATGGTCAAAAGAAAGCTATTACCTGCCTTGGTTCTAGGGAGTGGCCCTACACAATCAATGATAACCCTCTCAAAAGGTTCCCCCACTGCCGGGATAGGGTAGAGTGGCGCCGGTGGAATGACCCCGTTAGGTTTACCCACCACCTGACACGTTGAACACCCCCTGCAGTGCTGCACCACATCCCGTTTCAACCCTGGCCAAAAAAATTGACGCAGCACTCTATCATACGTCTTATTGACCCCCAGATGTCCTGCGAGCCTGTGATCGTGAGCCAAACACAGAATATCGTGACGGTATTTAAACGGAACCACAACCTGCGTCACCACATTCCAATCATTCTCCGCTGACGCGTCGAGGCTAGGAGACCATTTACGCAGCAATACCCCGTCCCTCAGGATATAGCAACTTTTAGAAATCTCACTCTCTCCCACTCCTGCTGTGTTCGCAAAAAGGCCTGACAGGCTTGGATCTCTACCCTGTTCCGCGATAAGCTCCTCACGAGCAAAAGAAAACCCAGCCGCGCTACTGGCAGACTCACACGAGGAAGTAGAGGGCAGTAAAGGGCTGAGACCGGCTGGAATAGATGGAAGAACAGCATCACCTTCAAGAGGGGCAATTTCAGGAACAAACTGAGATGATGGCCACAAGTCGGGTTGCCCCGGGAGCGCCCCCTCCACCTCAGGCCCCCGTGGTACTGCACCCTGGGGATTATCCATAAGTGGGTCACGAAACTCAGGCACCCCGTTAACAGTCGCTATGATGGTATCAAACAAGTCCACGTCGTCCTTTTCCTCGGCCAGAGCCTTAATACCCATGGCCCGCGTGACTGCACATGAGGAGAACACCCTCGGATACGCATCCGCCAGGACGTCCACCGCCCCAGACTCTGCTGGCACACAAGTCACCTCTGCCTTCACGAGGACCCTACCCCCTGCCAGATCATTCCCGAGGATTAATGATACGCCCTCGACAGGAAAACAATTTTCCACCCCAATTACCACTGGTCCCGACACCAACTCAGATGTAAGATGGATAGTGTGAAGCGGAACTTCCATGACATGCATCCCAAAAGACCTGACAGTCATCCCAGCATCCACCTCTGAACCACTGTCAAAAGGCAGCACATCTCTCCGAATAAATGACTGGGACGCAGCCGTATCCCTTAATATGGTCACAGGAACCTTCACCCCTTCGCCGGACAAGGATACAAACCCCTCACTGATGAACGGTAAGTACGCTTTCATATCCTCACCCCTTTGGGCATCCCTACTCAGAGATGTGTGTGTGGGTGTGGGTGTCATTATCAACGATATTTGTTTACTGGGACGGGTAAGGGCAAAACAGTTCTCCTTTATGTGGCCTTTTTTACCACAGTGGTAACACTCACGCATTTCTCCCCTCATTCCCCGCTCAGCAACCTGGCCCACACTGCCACCGCCAGAGGCCACAGGCCTGTCACCCAAGTCCCACCTCGGTCTACTCTCCACCCTGCGCACGGGATAATTAGGTCTGTCAAAGTGCACTTTGTGCGTCAACACGAACTCATCCGCCAGGCTCGCAGCCACCGAGCACTCAGTCACCTTATGTTCATTAATGTACATCGCCACATTATCGGGCAAACAATATGACTTAAACTCCTCAAGAAGCACGAGTTCCCGCATCTTAACCAAAGTGTCCACCTTCTCCGACGCGCACCAACGATCAAACAACAGCTCCTTCTCGTAAGCAAACTCCACGTAGGTTTGCACATTGTTCTTTCTAAGAGCGCGAAACCTCTGCCTATACGCCTCCGGCACAAGCTCGTAAGCCCTAAGGATAGCAGCCTTCACCACGGCGTAATCCTGGGTGTTTGGGCAAAGTGACGCGTAAACGTGTTGTGCTTTCCCGGTGAGTGCGCTCTGGAGAAGTAATGTCCACTGGTCATTAGGCCATTTCAGAGTTGTGGCTATATTTTCGAACATAGAAAAATATTTGTCAACATCCTTCTCGTAAAATTGCGGGACCAGACGTAGGTGCCTAGTAGCATCGAACCTAGCTTCAAGATGCACTGCCCGCGCCTCTACCCCAAGCCTTCCAAGCTCAAGCTCATGCACACGCCCACGTTCTGCCTCCTCCGCTTCCCGAGCGCATAACCGCTCTGCATGTCTCAGCTGCTCGAATTTAAACTCTAGTTCCATCTTCCTCAGCAAAACCTGGTTCTCCGAAACCGGGTCACATGTGACTACCTCCTGCTCCTCAGGTTTGCCCACAGACTCCATAACCTCCATGGCGGTCAAAGCCTCCACCAGCGCTAACCGCTGCTGCTGCTTTTTCATGCTCGGGGCAAGCCTGACACCGTAATGCTCTGCTATCCCCGATAATTCCTCCTTAGTGCACAAGCTCAACACGTTGACCGTTGGCCTAGCCACAACATCACATACCTTCACAGGCATACCTGCCCTAGTACCGTCACACCGGGGGAGGAAGAAACTAAAGAACCAATCCCGCTTCCACCAGCATATACGACCAACCAATTAACATATACACAAAAAACAAACAAAACCGGCTTCACCCTACACGTCTGTACAGTCTGTTCTTAATAACTCTGGCCACCGCTCCCCTACCGCTACCCACTAAATAGAGAAGAGCACCGGTATGACCTTCTGAAGCATCCACACTCAAAATTATTCGCAAGAGATTAACAACTGTCGTGTGTTCAAAACAGGAAAAAAAAAACTAAGGCCCATCCCTTAAACGTTTCCATCCCTCACTATCAGACCCCCTATATAACTAACTAGCTGACATACGCCGGCCTAGGAGGAGCCTGACAGGGTCTTCCTACTACCCCGACCAGCATAGACGGTATATCTTCCAGGCGAAGGAAGGAACCATAGAAAATGGTCCAGCTGCCCTAGCTGGATGAAAACGCTCCTTATTGGAGAATTATTTACCAAGAGGGTATAAAACATGGGCCACACACACGACACTGTCAACCATAATTCAAAGTGTGGACTAAGCTCAGCGGCCACCACCAAATTCCTGCTCAAATCAGTTTGGCACGAGCCCCCATATTACGTAACCATTGACTGTTAGCAGGCTCAATGTCGAGTCAAGGCAACATAATAAAGGAGACGGTAGCCGAAGTAGTCAAAAGAAGAATTTAATTAATAATTACCACCATGGTTGGACAAAGGAAATATAAAGTAATGACAGACAAGAACACGTACTGCACAGACAGGATCAGCCACAGACAAAGGGGAAAGCAGAATCCTTATACATGAGGTAATGACGAGACAAGACACACCTGGGTTAATTACAAATGGGTACACCTGGAGGAGAAACGATAAGGACTACAAAACCATAACAGGAAACTACAGCTAGACATGACACATCACACTAGGAGCGCCTGATCAGGGCACAAACACATAACAATAACACATTCAAAAGTGCGTTACAAAAATGAAAGACATTAAGAAAAAGGCATTTTAAACAGTCATTAAAAAGCAACACAATCTTCCTGCATTGCAATTACTCTAAACGTGTAATAACGTGCTTTAACCAGTAGGTGGTTTGGGTTAAAAGCATAGGTTAAAAGGCTGTCAAGTTTACAGTGTTAACAAAATAAAATATACTGCTGTTTCCGGTTTAGTTTACGACGAATATTATTTTGTTATTGTTTTGATATTTGTAACACAAAAGCGATGGAAAAAACCCATAGCAACCAAAAAAAGATGGTCTTAACATGACCCAGTCGTCTAGTAGTTAATAAAAAACAATAATATCAAAACAAAATATTACTACTAACTTTATTGTGAAATTAAAACAGAACGGTAAAAGAATAGTTTCCGGTGTATTCTGATGCCCGATCTCTGTAGATAAATAAAGAACTAAGACAGATGTGTAATATTTAATGCAGCCAAACCATTTATTACAATGCATTCATGTGATGACTATCAAAGAGTAAAGCAAGCACTGCTGAATAAAGTATGATTTTCTCTTTTACGAAACGTTTTTTTTCATATGGAATGCAGTTGGAGGTCAACCAATCAAAGAACTTGAGGACTGATCACGGGGTTCATGGTGTAGTCCCAAACGATAGCTGAGGATTCTGGGTAGTGTAGTAGAAAAGTGTAGTAAAAAATATTTGTTTCTCCGAATCGAAGGGGGAAAATACAAAAGCATTGCACACAATTCAAACCAATCAATGTTGTGTAATTAACAAGGACAATTTGGTGTTTTTTAGTCGATGAGTAGTGCAGATATCACTGTAAAATCAATCGACAGTAAGGAGAATAGGCTACTTACTTCCGGGTGTAAAATTCTCCGTTATCCAATGGGAATGGACGCTCGTAATACAAGACATGATCATTATCTTTTAAATAACGTTAACTGAAGGGAACAATCTATTTCACACAGCTGAAGCTCTGGCCTTCCTTAAAAACAAACTAATTTAATAAAATTAACAGTTGCATTACACACAATGCACGTTGTAGAAATGCGTGTGTGCACCACGACAAAGGAGCCTCATTCACTTTACATTGGGGTTGTTTGCGTGGTGCCGACACGCAAATGTAACAAAGTTCGTGACTCCACCACGCATTGTGGTGTTAAGGAGTCGTGGTGGAGTCACGCATTCTGGTGAGATCAGGTTGCTCAGATCTGTTGTATGAAGTGATGCCGGTAGCGGAGGTAAGGCACACACCAAATGTTCAGGACATTGTTAATACAGCGACACTATACCCAACACATACAGCTGACAATCTCTTGGTTTGATATGTTTTCTCCCCCAGACAACATGGATTTTTTTTTAAAGAAGAGGAAAGTAAGTCATCAGCTGGTAGCAGTTAATCAGTTAACAGTGATGGCGGCGGCGGCAAAAGCGTCTCACTTCTGGAGAGGAGTTTCGTCTTTATGTCATGATAGAGAGATACAAATACTGAATAGTTTAGATGAGAAAAGGCATCGACATGCCAGGTTACTAGTATGTATCATGTAAACAGGGAACATGAATAACCCGATCTCTCTGGGCTCATGTAACACCATATCCCCATATGATCATAACATGTCCGAGACGCAGTCAGTGTGTTTTACTGGAGCCTCAGTTCAATAAGAGATTATTGAACTGAGTTCTTTAACTTCGGTACTCTCTCTCAAAATGGTAATGTGCATTATGTTTTAATTATACTTCTTATCATTCAGAAGCTTTTTGTGTGTGTTTATGTTTTACTCAGTGCTTATAGGTCATTTCCATCCCAGTATTCAGTTAACTATTTATTTTCTGTGCACATTACATAGACTAGCTACTATTCTACCTACTGCTTTGAGTCTTCAAAATGTCCAATGTCACAGACTGGGACTTACTTTAGTCAGTTGTATTTACATTCAGTATGATTTGTTATGGTTCAATGTGAAAGAGTATACTGCTCAATAAATAATGATCACTTCACCACCTCTCTTGACATCTTGAGAGTGAGTCAGAGGCAGAACACAGGGACAGTGGAGAGAGGTCCGTTGCTGAGGTGAGTGATGAAAGGGAAATGACAGTTTAGAGTAAATTGTGATGTGGACTCTCATCCCAGAATGTTAAGGAAATCAGTGGGGATATTGAACAGGAAACATTTCAGTCAAGGGGCATCATATGACCAATATAGACAGAAGAGCAACATTTATTTGAACATTTAAGTCAATGATACCATTCCTAGGTGAACTTCACATCTGTATGGAGTCAGATCAGTCTCAATATTAATAAATGCTCACAGAAGGATTCACAAATGTATTTTGCAATTTATATATAAATGACTCTCCACAACAATATCTCTCAATGCACTCACACATATTTATTGTTGTATATAAATGTACAACGGGGCATTTAAACTGCTTTTTATTAATTCAAATCGGCTCTGAATTAATAATCAAATATGTTTCCTTTCTTTACTACTGGATGAAATTACAAAATGCACCCATCATTTCCCTCATGCTAGTATAGCCACATAGAAGTATCAAACCACCTGTTAAAATGCACCAGAATACAGGAAATCTATTTTTTTTCGTGGTGGGGGACCCCCACACCCCCCGTTAAAAGTGCCCCCCCCCCCCCCCCACATTCAGGATGCTTCCTACGCCCATGCTTTTACTTAAGTACAAGATCTGCCTGAGTACTTCTTCCAACTCTTATTACAAGAAAGCTTAACATTGCCATGATGCTGGTTTAAACGATAGGTGGAGTATCAAGCTATATCATTCCATCACTGACCTACTCCAATAAGAAAATCCAAGGCTTAATCCACATAACCTAGACCCTCCAGAAAAACGCGGGCTAAAATCCTTGATTATGCGGGCTAAAATCCTTGATTATGCGATCAAACATGCGGGGTTTTATGTGATTTTATGCGGTGAAATTGCGGAAAGTTGCGAAATATGCGGAAAAAATAAATATTGGGCTGTCTTATTTATGTATTCTCTCTCACACACAACCTGTCACTAACGTTAAACCCCTTTACTATTCAATTAAACACATTCAATGTTTATTTATTGTAAAAGCAATTGGGCTATTTTAATCACACTCTCTCTCTCTCACACACACACACCCACACACACACACACACACACACTTCTCCGCCTCATTCTGTTTTCATTTACTCGTTCGTTATCTAACCAGCTTCAATCTTGTAGGCTACTCACTTCGTTTCTTGTAGCCCTCGAAAGGGTTTTGGAAGTTGATGCCTCGGTGAACGTGAGTTGTTTGGCTTTCTTGTCCACAGCAGCAGAAAGCATTTTCGAATGTTTGAATGAATCAAAGTGGGTCGTCACCGTGGATCTTCTCTTATGCTCTCCAACACAGTTGCACGGGGTGCAGAATAGTTTCCCCCCAGGCATCGGGGTACTGCTTTGCCCGGTCTTTAGCAGAAATGTTCGTCGGTAAATGAGATGGATTAGATTTTTTCATCTTGGTGAAGAGAAACTCTCGTGTGAGCTCTACGGTGTTGTTTACCTTCTGTGATGCGCGAGCTGATGACGTTGCGCATCATCAAGACGAGTTCACTTTTTTTTTCTCAACTTTGTGTGGAAAAATGCGGGGATTATGCGGCCTTTTGATAAATATGCGGCTTTTTAAAAATATGCGCCATTTTGCTGATTATGCGGTAATTTCTGCGATCGCAGAAGCGCGTTTTTCTGGAGGGTCTAATAGGTGTCATTCGTGGCACAATTCAAACGGGATCAAAAGATAACTTTTCTCTCTCCATTGACTTCAATGTATAATTTTCTGCTTCCGGGGTCCCATGGACCGGAAGTAGATGGGCGTGACTTCGCCACTCTATACGCCTTTTTTTTTACGAGTGGGAAAAAGGTCTGTCATTCAGGGCAGTATCCATTACACTATTTATAATCCAGGGGGCGGTGTTGCGCCTAAACTATGCTGCCAGCCGCCCTTAAACAACAAATGAAGAACAAGAAGAAAACACAACAACAAAACGAACAAAATACAAGAAGAAAATGTAGTATGGCAATTTCAGATAACACACAGGAGCTAGAACCCACCTGCTTCTTTTAAATCAGCTGTGTGGGAACATTTCGGGTTCCCTGTGGGTTACAATAACGATGAAGTGCGAGTGGTGGATCGGACGAGGACGGTGTGTCGGCGTTGTTAGACAGCAGTACGGTATGCTACGGAGCCCCCTAGGGCAGGGGTTCCCAAACGTTGCCATGCCATAATGATGTGTACATTATGATGGAAAATGTAAGAAATTAAACATACAGCTTCTTAATAAATATTCTTCATATCTTTTTTTATTAATAATTAATAATCAGATATTCTTCTATTAACAGTAAACATTTTTTGTTTTTTATCTTTTGTTTTCCATTAATTACATTCATTGTGTCTTCTGTTACAAATATTCTTAACAAAATATTAAACAGTAATATCAACAGTAGCCTACATATTTTTTAAGTGATTTCTGTCTTAATAATATAATATTCAACAGTAATATGAACAATAAACATATATTTTGAGCATTTTTTAAAGTTATTTCTGTCTTAATAATATATATATATACATACTATTCAACAGTAATATTAATAGTTAACATGTACAGTATGTTTTGTTTGTTTTGCCATTTATTCATTACATTCAGTGTGTCTTCAGTTATAAACAGTCCTTGTCATTTCTCTATGTGTGTCTCTTTGTCTATACCTGTTCCCTCACTAGTGGGAGGAGTGGGCTTGGTGGTTCCTCCTACACAGTTTATCAATCCTAGGTTTTAGGTTTGTCAGTGCCAGACGAATGTCATTGTCCACTTGCAAACGTGCTCTGTGCTTTGTTTTCAATACCTTCAATGTAGAAAAGCCAGACTCGCAGACGTATGTGGTGGCAAATGGAAGCAGGGATTTAAGAGCTCTCTCAGCCAGTGCAGGATAGTCTTTTTTGACATAAAGCCAGTACTGTGGGCAGGGCCGGCCCTGACCAATTTGCTGCCCTAGGCAAGATTTTAGCTGGCGCCCCCCCCCCAATGCAGACACTTACACTTACTATGACTCGCGCGTGCACGGTTGTGGCATGACCACCAAAACAGAAAGACTGTAACTGTATCTAGTTTTCTTTCCATTTGAACATGATTTAAGTGGGGGGGGGGGGACCTCACCTCCTCTAGGGGGGTCCGGGGGCATGTACTCCCGGGAAGACTTTTTTTTTTAATATTGAAGTTAAAAGCATCAATCTGGTGTACTTTGACAGCAACATTAGGAAATCTATGGATACATCTCTCAACACCCATATGAAACAGAACTCTAAGCAGATTTTCTTTTTCTTTATGGATATTTTACAAATCACTCCCCTTTCAAACTGTATTCTTGTTTATTAATAACAACTTTTTTGTACTGTCATATAGTATTTTATACCTGTTTTTCACCTATTCTCTTATTTTTTTATAACTATAATGATCATATAAAGGTGTGCCTTTACCTCACTGAGCTGAGGTTATCAGAGCCGCTCAGTCTTTCAGTAGAGAGCTCTATAAAGCTCTCCCCCCGCGGCCGCTTACACAGTACATTCCAATGTTAATAAAAGCACACAGAAGCTGTGTACGTTTTTTGGGAGTTAGATGTATTCCAAATTAACACAAATACAAAATTAAAACCTATAATTGCACACTAAAACCATTATTTTAAAAAAAGAACAATTTCACGTAAACCTCTGGTTTTTACTGGGGCAGTTCAACTTGATTTGGGGGGGGGTGTGCCATAGTTTATGGGCGCTGTACGCAATATAGGCGTAGTTCTGTTACAGGGTTTCCGCTAGGATTTTTTCTCGCCGGTCAAATGTCCGGGCAGAATTTATTTTACCGGACAAATTTGAAACTTACCGGTGATATTTCAATAATAATAATAAGAGTTGTGTAGCAGAGTGTCCGTAAGCAGGTAATTACCGGACTATGAGCAGATATGCTGATGTTTAAAACTCAGTTCACGGGGGCTCATTTTTATATTGCTTCAGTTTATAATCGTAACAGATCGAAACAATTCAGATTAATTTTTCAATACATTATTCCACAAACAACAAACAACATAATTATTACATTCAAACAAACTACTTGTAGTAGATAACGTACATTATTCAGAAGTTTACATTACATTTGAATAATAACACGGGAGAAACGGATCCTCTCTTTTCCTCTCTCCCTCCCTCTCTCTCCTGACAGCCCGTCAGTTTCTCATGCAGCTCCTGCAGCTCGCTAAACAGAGGGCGGGGCTTCAGGTGATTATGCAGAGCTGCGTGTCTCGGTCAGACTCAGCAGCTGATCTGAGCTCTCTCTCGCGTCCGGTTACACTTCACTCGCGTTTATGTCCATATCGATCAGATCCAGCTCTCCTGATCGGCCTTTATAGAGAGCACCGATCAACAGAGATGGGGTCGTTACTAAAAAAAAGTAACATATTACATATTACTTTAAAAAAAAGTAATATATTACACTACTTCGTTACTATCTACATAAAGTAATTCGTTACTTTACTCGTTACTTTACTCGCAGGGCCGGCCCGCCCCTCCCTACAGGCAGATCACGCAGACTGCTAAAGTTTCAAATGTTCTCTTTAGTTCAGTTTCCATTGTCGCATAAGACTGATCCAGATAGCTCCTGAATGTTTTCCTATCTGACCATGGCTGTCCTCTGTCTCCTGCTATCTGACCGTGGCTGTCCTCTGTCTCCTGCTATCTGACCGTGGCTGTCCTCTGTCTCCTGCTATCTGACCGTGGCTGTCCTCTGTCTCCTGCTATCTGACCGTGGCTGTCCTCTGTCTCCTGCTATCTGTATATTTTGCGCAGTCTATCTCTGCTCACGCTGTTGCGTCAGCGTGTTCTCCTGCGTGTTGGCCATGTGTTGCACTGGAGCCAGACTTCAGCCGAGCACGTACGAACTGCGCATGCGTGAGTGGCAATAACTCTCCTTACCAGCAGGCAGCGGTAGTGTGTATTCGTCATTCAAAACAAGCAACAACCGGAAAACAGAGAAGAAGAACTACGTGTGTGTGTGTGTGTGATATAAATAAACAACGGCTATGTGCGTTAGCTTCACCTAGCATGTGTTCTTTGCAGGTGTTTGTTGAGGTTTGATTATGACTGATTTTAGAAAGTAACGAAGTAACGCATGTCGGGGCAATGTTAGTAACTGTAGTGTGATTACTGGATTATAAAAGTAGCGCGTTACACTACTCCGTTACCGACAAAGTAATATTATTACAGTAACGCGTTACAAAGTAACGCGTTACAAAGTAACGCGTTACACCCAACTCTGCCGATCAAACTATTAAGAGTGAATATCGGCTGATAATGACCGGCGGCCGATCGATCGGAGCCTCCCTAATTATTACCAGACATTTTGACCATCAGGTTTTGAATTTACCGGTTTTTTATAAATTTTACCAGCTAAAAACCGGTAATTACCGGCTAACGGAAACCCTGTTCTGTTACTATAAGATAATAAGATGTATGTTGTTGATCCAAAATCAGGAAATTGTGTTGTTATGAAATGTAACTTTTTTTTAACTTTTTTTTCCTCCCCAATTTTCGGCGCCCCCTATGGGTTGATGCATTCGCCTATACTGCCTATACTGCCTTTACCGACAAAGTAATATTATTACAGTAACGCGTTACAAAGTAACGCGTTACACCCAACTCTGCCGATCAAACTATTAAGAGTGAATATCGGCTGATAATGACCGGCGGCCGATCGATCGGAGCCTCCCTAATTATTACCAGACATTTTGACCATCAGGTTTTGAATTTACCGGTTTTTTATAAATTTTACCAGCTAAAAACCGGTAATTACCGGCTAACGGAAACCCTGTTCTGTTACTATAAGATAATAAGATGTATGTTGTTGATCCAAAATCAGGAAATTGTGTTGTTATGAAATGTAACTTTTTTTTAACTTTTTTTTCCTCCCCAATTTTCGGCGCCCCCTATGGGTTGATGCATTCGCCTATACTGCCTATACTGCCTTTACCGACAAAGTAATATTATTACAGTAACGCGTTACAAAGTAACGCGTTACACCCAACTCTGCCGATCAAACTATTAAGAGTGAATATCGGCTGATAATGACCGGCGGCCGATCGATCGGAGCCTCCCTAATTATTACCAGACATTTTGACCATCAGGTTTTGAATTTACCGGTTTTTTATAAATTTTACCAGCTAAAAACCGGTAATTACCGGCTAACGGAAACCCTGTTCTGTTACTATAAGATAATAAGATGTATGTTGTTGATCCAAAATCGGGAAATTGTGTTGTTATGAAATGTAACTTTTTTTTTACTTTTTTTTCCTCCCCAATTTTCGGCGCCCCCTATGGGTTGATGCATTCGCCTATACTGCCTATGCCGAGGGCCGGTCCTGACTGTGGGAGTGAAACAGCTTGAAATTTCACCTTCAACTCCCATTCATTCGCCATGTCTATGAGTCTCTCTTGGGACATACGATACATACTCTCACCTACTCCTGGGGCAAATGGGTTTCTTATCCAGTTTTGATTTGAGTTGTCTTCCAGGTCAGGGAAATATTCTTTGAAATATCCCTGCAGGTGCGCAAGGTGCGACTGGATCAGTGGTGAAATGGTGCCTGGATCAGCACCGGATGACAGAAGCGCTTGGTGAAGCTGTGGGAACATTTCTGTCACTCCCTCCTTGAGTTTGGTCGACCACAGGGCGATTTTCTTTGTAAAAGCCTGTACTTTGTCCTGCACATGTAATATGTACGTCTCGCGCCCCTGCATGCTCTTATTCAGGACATTTAGATGCTGGAATATGTCCGACATGTATGCAAGTTTCCGGAGCCATGAGGCATCTGAAAAACGGCCAGCCAGTTGATGATTTTCAGAAGAGAGGAATTCACCGATCTCCCTACGCAGTTCAAAAACACGATTCAGCACCGCCCCACGGGAAAGCCAGCGCACGTTGGAATGGAGCAGTAACCCTTCAAACTTTGCGACCATCTCGTTACAGTAGATAGCGAACAGTCTGTGTTTTAAGGGCCGAGCTTTTATGAAATTCACTACTTGTATAACTTCCTGTAGTATCTGATGTAGTTCATCATCCATTCGTTTAGCAAAAAGTGCCTCCCGATGGAGCATGCAGTGCGTTGCCACTACATTTGGGGCCTTCTGCTTTATCAAAGCTGTCACTCCGCTTTTTTTGCCTGTCATAGCCGCTGCCCCATCTGAGCACACACCACAACGAGACCAGTCAAGTCCGTTTGAGATGATGTACTCATCTAAAACTTGGAAAATGTCTCTTCATGTGGTTCTACCTTCCAGTGCTATGCAAAATAATATTTCCTCAACAAAGTTGTCTTCTGAAATAAATCTGATGTATGCAAGCAATTCTGCGACATTTGCTACATCCATGCTCTCATCCAGCTGCAGAGCGAAATATTCGCTAGCTCTCACTTGCTCCAAAAGCTGAGCAGATACATCTTGAGCCATGTCACCAATCCGTCGGCTCACAGAATTATCTGAGAGTGGTACTGCGTTGATTTTGCTGGCAGCATCCTCACCTAGCATTTCCCGAACAATATTGATGGTAGCTGGTAGAATTAAATCCTCTCCTATTGTGTGCGGTTTCTTTGCACGGGCGATGTGGTATGATGCTAAAAATGATGCCTTCAAGGCCAGCTCAGGGACGGCGGCTTGCTGCTTAAAAGTAGCCGATTGCATCACTCGGTGCTCTTCTTTTCTTTTAAAAAAGTCTATTGATTTATTAGCTTCAGCTGGGTGCTTTTGTTTGAGATGTCGATCAAGTTTAGATGGCTTTAGAACAGTGCTTCTCAAAGTGTGGTCCGCGAGCGCGGCAGAGCGCCCCCTAGTGGTCCGTGAGTATATTGGTAACATTTCACATTTGAAATTAATTAATCAATTTAAGTTTTCCGCATTCTCGCGGGGATATCTCCGCAATGGAGCAAGGTTAAGTTTAACTTTCGAATGCATGATATAGCCCAGCACAACACCTTCATCACACATGTTGCCACTTGTTTGTACCATTTTCAGGCGATTTGTAATCTGTTCTAGAAAAACTATGTGTTTTTTTATATTTGTGGAGTTAGGTGGTCCGCGAGTGTTTATTTATTGGTTAAGTGGTCCTTGGTATGAAAAAGTTTGAGAAACACTGTTTTAGACACTCGTTGGCAAGGATCTCGAGGCAGAGAACACATTTAGGTACATCACGGCCGTTCTTACTTGCCGCGGTAAAACCAAACTTTATGTATGATGGCTCATACCTCCGAGTTTTAGACGGCCAGGTATTCCGTGGCTGTGAATTGCAGCCGGGACATCTTCATTCTGATCGTCAGATGGTGTTTTTCTTTTAAGATATTTGTCCATTTTATCCTTTAGCAGGAGGTAGCTAGCTTGTGTTCACACAGCAACTCAGCACTCTCAGTAGCGACAGCTCGATTCTGATTGGAGCTTTTCCCTCTTCGAGCTACCTAACTGCACTCCTTCCACCTTTGAATTCCATGCCGTCACAGTAACCCATCCTATACAATTAACCATTGTTGTTCTCTACCGTCCACCAGGCGCCTTGGGGGACTTCTTGGAGGAATTTGATAATCTCCTCTCACACATCCCTGAAACTGGCCCTCCCGCTGTACTTCTCGGAGACTTCAACCTCCAGACGGGGAAGATAGACGAACTAACATCCCTGTTAACCGCCTTTGCTTTCTCGCTGTCTCCGTCCCCACCAACTCATAAAGCTGGCAATGTCCTTGATCTCATATTCTCAAGGAACTGCACTACTTCTAACCTCTCTGTAAACCCGCTCCACACATCTGATCACTTCTTCATTTCATTCTCTCTACCCCTTTCCAAACATAACAAACTAATCTCTTCTCATCCTGCACCTGTCCGCAGTAACCTCCGTTCCCTCTCCCCCTCTACCTTTGCCTCATCGGTGCTCTCAGCCCTCCCTTCCTCTGACTCGTTCCAACTCCTGCCTCAAAACTCTGCTGCAGAAACTCTCCTCTCTACTATCTCATCCTCTCTGGACTCTCTCTGTCCTCTCACATCTCGGCAGGCTCGTCAGTCCCCTCCTGCTCCTTGGCTAAATGACGCACTGCATGCTAATAGAACCGTCCTTAGGGCAGCAGAGCGGAAACGGTGGAAATCCAAACAACGCGACGACCTCCTAACCTATCAGGCTCTCCTCTCCTCTTTCTCTGCTTCGATCTCTCAGGCAAAAAGCACTTTCTTTCAAGATAAGATCCAATCTTCCTATTCCAATCCTAAAAAACTATTTTCCATCTTCTCCACCCTCTTGGACCCTCTCAAAGCCCCTCCCCCTCCTCACTTCTGTCAAGCGACTTTGTTAACCACTTTGAAAAAAAGGTTGATGATATTCGCTCTTCTTTTTCTGACTCACCTTTACTCACCGCTGGGTCACCAGACCCTCCTTCCACCCGCACACTAACCTCCTTTTCCCCTCTCTCGCCAAGTGAGGTTCTTACCCTCATTACCTCTGCCCGCCCTACCACCTGTCCTCTGGACCCTATCCCTTCAAACCTCCTTCAGACTATCGCTCCTGATATTCTACCGTTTCTCACCCATTTCATCAACACTTCTCTAACTTCTGGTCACTTTCCAAACAGTCTCAAGGAGGCAAGAGTAAACCCTCTCCTAAAGAAACCCTCTCTCAACCCGTCTGATGTTATAAACTACAGGCCTGTCTCTCTACTCCCGTTCCTGTCTAAAACACTTGAACGCGCTGTCTTTAAACAACTCTCCTGTTATCTCCATCAGAACAACCTTCTGGATCCGCACCAGTCTGGTTTCAAGGCAGGTCACTCCACAGAAACTGCTCTCATTGCTGTCACTGAGGAACTGCACACTGCCAAAGCAGCATCCCTCTCCTCTGTCATCATCCTTTTGGACCTGTCCATTGCTGCATTCGACACGGTGAACCATCAGATCCTCCTTCGCACTCTCCAAGAACTTGGAGTTTCAGGCTCTGCACTTTCCCTCCTCACCTCATACCTCAAAGACCGTACCTACAGGGTTACTTGGAGAGGGTCCGAGTCCGACCCTTGTCAATTAACTACAGGGGTCCCTCAGGGCTCTGTTCTTGTTCCCTCCTCTTCTCCCTGTACACAAACTCGCTCGGATCTGTCATTAGCCCGCATGGTTTTTCATACCACTGCTACGCTGACGACACCCAATTAATTCTGTCCTTTCCCCGCTCAGAGACCCAAGTCGTCGCACGCATCTCTGCTTGTCTAGCTGACATCTCTCAGTGGATGTCCGCTCATCACCTCAAGCTCAACGTTGACAAGACTGAACTGCTTTTCCTTCTGGGAAAAGATTGTCCCACTCTTGACCTGACTATCAACATCGGCACCTCTGTTGTTTCCCCGACCCAGACTGCAAGGAAACACCTCAATACCCTGATCCAACTGTTAAAACCCTAGATAACAACCTGTCCTTCACTGCAAACATCGCTGCTACAACCCGTTGCTGCAGATACACGCTTTACAACATCAGGAAGATACGTCCCCAGCTGACCCAGAAAGCGACGCAGCTTCTGGTCCAGGCTCTCGTCACCTCACGCCTAGACTACTGCAACTCCCTCCTGGCTGGTCTACCTGCATGTGCCATCCGACCTCTACAGCTCATCCAGAATGCAGCGGCTCGTCTGGTCTTCAACCTTCCTACATTTTCCCACACCAATACGCTCCTCCGCTTCCTTCACTGGCTTCCGCTAACTGCTAGAATTCACTTCAAGACACTGGTACTTCCATACCATGCTGCAAATGGATCTGGCCCTTCCTACATCCAGGACATGGTTAAACTGTACACCCCAGCGCGTGCACTACGCTCTGCATCAGCCAAACGACTCGCTGCACCCTCGCTGCGAGGGGGACCCAAGTTCCCATCAGCAAAAACACGTGGGTTTGCTATCCTGGCTCCAAAATGGTGGAATGAGCTCCCCATTGACATCAGGACAGCAGAAAGCTTACACACCTTCCGGCGCAGACTGAAAACTCATCTCTTTCGACTCCAGCTCGAGCGATAGAATTACTAACAAAGAACTGCTAACAGAGCACTTATATACTAATAAAGGACTGGCTTATCTATAGCCAGTTGAGTAGCACTTGAAATACTTGGCTCTATGAAACCTGATGTACTTATATGATTCTGTTTTCTTCAAGGTTGTGTCTTCCTGGTCGAATGTACTTATTGTAAGTCGCTTTGGATAAAAGCGTCAGCTAAATGCAATGTAATGTAATGTAATGATTGGCGGTCGTGTTGTTTAATTTTTTTTTAATATATTAAACAATTGGGCATCAAAGGACACATAGATTGATAGATATGCAATTATTAATAACATCTAAAAAAACATATCAATTTATATATATATTATATATATACCTTTTTTCCCTTTCCCTCAACAATTTTGCGTCCCCCCTGGCACCCCCTGGCGGCCCCCCGGGGCGCCGCGGCCCCCACTTTGAAAAACCCTGCCCTAGGGGACATGGAGGAAAAGAAAAAATGTTTTGCGAGATCTCGCAAAACCCCTTTGCGAGATCTCTCAATACTTTTCATTTAGTACTTCCTGGTCAGTTCGGCTGCTACGGCAACACAGAAACCACAGCAATGGAGTGGTTCATCGATTTTACTTTGAGCTTGGCCTTAAATATAAAGATATAACATCAGTGCTTGGCAATAGGCACAGGTTTCACACATAGACTATATATATAGGGTTTCACATAAGTGAAGACACCTCAAGAGAACACTCAGAGCGAGGGGACATGCACTGCTACAACTACATGCTCTGAGCTGAGTTATTGACAGATTCGAATTTCGCGGATCAATAACTCATGAACATAACGTTGTAAAAATACAAACAACATGCCTTTACAATCATAGCAAGGTAGACAACGAGCTACAGAGTCGTTTTTATCAGAACAGTTCGATACGCGCCGTCATCCGAGCTAAACATCAAGAATTGGTCACAATCTGCAGCTGGAGGAGGGAGAGGAGTGCTTAGGGACCGTCTACAAACTTTTATTTTTATTTAAAAAAAAAAAAAAAGTTTTGCGATTTGCGAGATCTCGCAAAACCCCATTGCAGTTTGTAGACGGTCCCTAAGCACTCCTCTCCCTCCTCAAGCTGCAGATTGTGACCAATTCTTGATGTTTAGCTCGGATGACGGCGCGTATCGAACTGTTCTGATAAAAACGACTCTGTAGCTCGTTGTCTACCTTGCTATGATTGTAAAGGCATGTTGTTTGTATTTTTACAACGTTATGTTCATGAGTTATTGATCCGAGAAATTCGAATCTGTCAATAACTCAGCTCAGAGGAACGTGCATGTCCCCTCGCTCTGAGTGTTTTCTTGAGGTGTCTTCACTTATGTGAAACCCTTTTATATATACAGTCTATGTGTGAAACCCATGCCTATTGCCAAGCACTGATGTTATATCTTTATATTTAAGGCCAAGCTCAAAGTAAAATCGATGAACCACTCCATTGTTTTGGTTTCTGTGTTGCCGTTGCAGCCGAACTGACCAGGAAGTACTCAATGAAAAGTATTGCGAGATCTCGCAAAGGGGTTTTGCGAGATCTCGCAAAAGTATTGCGAGATCTCGCAAAGGTTTTGCGATATCTCGCAAAACTTTTTTTTTTTTTTGTTCAAATTATTATTTTTTTTCTTCTCCATGTCCCCTATGGGGCTCCGTAGCTCCGTAGTATGCTAATGGTAACACATGCTAAATCATATCAGAAGGCATCACCCAGATTTGCCAATCACCGGACCCCGGCAAAAGACAACACAGCAGTTCAACAGCTTATCCCTGCTGTTTTTAAGAAGCCAATAGACATGAAAGCCGTGAGACCAAAATAAATAACGAAAGCTATTGGCATACATATTTCAACGGCTATGCGCTCTTGAAACACTTTCTTATTGTTTATGATGTAATATTTTCAAGACATTCTTTTTAGTTTTACAGCTTATTGAACCTTTTTGTTTGACATCAGCCATTATAGATAATCTGGGCATCTGAGTGTGTGGGGTACTGTTTGTGGTTTGTTTTTAACAGTGCAATTATTCAAAATGTTAGAGTTCCTTATTTTTATGCCGATCTAGATCCCTCCGCAAAAACAAAAACGGCTCGTTCGCGGGCGAGAGCCGGCTCCCGTCGTTCACTATAGGAAACGCCCCTATAGGAAACGCCCCTATAGGATCCGCCTCCTTGTCTGCAGCCAGACTCTATTGCTTTTTTCCCTTTCCCTCAACAATTTCGCGACCCCCCTGGCACCCCCTGGCGGCCCCCCGGGGTGTGGAGTACTGTTTGTGGTTTGTTTTTAACAGTGCAATTATTCAAAATGTTAGAGTTCCTTATTTTTAAACTGAAACTTGCACTACTATTCAAAAAATAAATAACAACAAACCTGGAATTATGCATTTGGGATTTTTCTTTTCTTTTTCTTGTTGTGCCGAACCCGTACCGAACCAAAGTAGTACCGAACCATGAATTCTGTTACACCCCTAAGTGGCACCTGTAGATAATCTTTGGTTTAATCAAATTGTATTTATATTGTCAAATATCACAAATTACACATTTGGTTGTAGCGATTTATTCTTTACAATGCTTATCTCCAATTTAAACAAAAACACTTTATATAACTCATGTAATATTGAAAATAACAACTCAACATTCCAACCCCTATTGTAAATGTGGCAACTGAAAGCGTTTTGGGCAAACAAACTTCATATTTCTAGGAGAACTGAACAGTTAATATGCTGCTGAGCAGAAACATGGTAATGTAGCTAGCATTATTCAATAATTGTGAAGTGACATTCATTATTTGCCATATTGGGGATATATTAAGTGTGATCTATAGATTTTTGATTATGAATGTTCAATAGGGATATGTGCAATAGGGAAAGTGCTGTACCTGTATGTTTCTTGTTTGTTTCTTTGCCATGTGATATGTGATCTCTGTTCTGTATCTATGACTGATTGACCTGAATGTTTTATGTGTATTATCTCGATGCCCAAGACAAATTTCTCCTAAGGGAGACAATAAAGCTCTATCATTTGTTGAGCAATGTGAATCCATGAAACAGCCTGCCATGAAATTATAATGAGCCATGCATCAATAAAGCATAACTTAAGTAGCTATATAGTACCCTTATTAAAAAGAGTTACAGCATTATTTGTAAATAAATCACATGAATGTCTACATGGTAGGCTTTATCTATGGCAAAAAGTTAGTTTCTCTGAAGCTCTATCATGAAGAGGAGCTTGTGTCTGGGCTGAACCGCATACAAACATTGGTGGGGTTCTTTGGTAGATTTGATCCACTGTAAATTAGCTCCACCACAACAATTTTGAAGTATAATCCTGTGATGTATTTCCTCTCACAGGTACAGGTTTGCCATTTGACAAAAGAAACCATTGGTCAGGGGCTCTCATTGCTTTGCCGAACAGGAAATGGACTTGGACATGCATTCGTCAAAGTGGACCTAATAGACAAGTAAGGGAACAAAAATACAGAGCTAAATGGGTTGCCTTTGCTTGACTGGTAATACTAATTTTCAGGTTATCATTGTTCATCTGTGGCTATGTTTTTGATTGTATTCAATTTTTTGTCACTCCACAGAGGACTGAATGACATTGCTTCAATCAGAAGTTTTATCCACCTACGTTTCGTGGATATATCCAACAACCAGCTGACTGATCTTTCTCATCTGGAATCTCTGACCCATCTGCTCTGGCTGAAGGCAAGGACTCGTCTTCTGTATTCATTCTGATCTCTGGGGCCTGTAGTAAAATTCATTCAAAGTTATGGAACATCTTTAATTCAATAGGTTGACAATAATGCTGTTGCAAGCTTCAAAGGGCAACCTTTTGCTCAGTTGACCTACCTGCAGCGGCTGAGTATGGCAGGGAACAGAATAACAGAACTGGATGGCCTGGTTGGGCCTGCCTTGGAGAGCCTCAATCTTACAGGTTGGTCTGTTGGTTTCATGTCAGAATATGTGATGTTTCTATTATAATGGTGGGCTTTCATTTAGTCGATTGACGCAAGACAATCTTACCATCTGCATGATATAAAACAGATATCTTGACATTTTGTGAACTCTGGCAGGTAATGGCATTCAGAGATTGAACGGTTTTCAGAGTGGCTGTTTTGCCAACTTGGTAACTCTGGAGCTGAGGGGAAACCAGTTGGATACCACTGATGGCATTAACCTTCCCAACCTGCAGCAATTATATCTGGTAATAAAAAAACTACCATTTGATAAATATAACAAACACATTTGATGAGGTTAAGCCATTAACACCAATCTCATTCAGCCGACTGCCTGTAACTTGTCTTACTTTCCATTCAGGCCCAAAATGTTATCAAGCATCTGGAGGGTTTAGAGAGGATGGAACGCCTCACCACACTTCACCTTCGAGACAACCAGCTAGAAACTCTGGACGGCCTCAGTCCCAACATGAAGTGTCTCCAATACCTCAATGTCAGGTACACATGTGAACAACATAGACTGTCATCAAGGCAGTAAAACACCAAGGAAATCTATATATCCAAGATTGTTTATCCTAAATGCTCCCGTCTCTCTCCCTTAGAGGCAATGCAATATTAGAAGAGAATGCCCTGAAAAGCCTCGCACTTGTGTCAAAAACTCTGCGCGCTTTGGTGCTTACTGATAATCCTCTGGTGGAATCGACAGACTACAGGCTGAGTGTACTGATGCTCCTGACACAGCTGGAGCGAATTGACAAAGATCCTGTCTCCCCTGAGGAGGTGGCTCAGGCCAAGGAGAGAATCAAGGTAAAGCTAAGACACACCTTATTTCTCTATTTGGCATGGTCAGGCATACATTTCTGCTCTGTTGTTTTGTTTCTTACTGCATGTATTTCATTCCAGGAACTGAAGGAGGAAATGTCTGGGCCATAAGATTGCAATGAGGAAGTGTTTTACCTTGAAAACACTGGGTTGGTGTTTGTAGGTGGGTGTGTTGAAACGTATTGTAGTATACTGTATATTTTGAGTTTCTTGTATTTGTATCTGTAAATGTGTTGCCTACATTATGGATTATTGTTGTCATGTTCTAACAGCCTATTTATTTTTTCAATAATAAACATTTGAAAACGTTTATTTCTGTGGTGTTTATTGACATAAAGGGAGAAAATGCTGACAGTCAAGCTGTGACAAAGCAACCTTTCAGTGACTAGGCAGAGAAAAAGAGTGTGTTTGAACCTTGTGCTGCCTGCGGCATCCTGAGTAAGGATGAGAGGGCAAAATCCACCACCATATTGCTGTTGGCAGCCATCCAGCTTCAGCGTTAAAGAGACAGGCACATGCAATGGATTTGTGTGGAAATCCTTTCTTATGTTTAGTCTTATACACTGAGCTAAACTGTAATACAAATACATAGTATGCACATTATTTCTGATAATACAATCTTTCTAATAAAGTTAATGTTACTTGCCACACATTAACATAGTACTGTTGCCGTAACCAGGAAGTCCCCTCTTTGAAAATATTGCCCATTTTAAGCAGCGTTCAGTTATTATGCTCCAAATATCTGGAACAAACTCCCAGAAACCTGCAGGTCCGCTGCAACTCTTACTACGTTTAAATCCAGGCTGAAGACTTTTCTTTTTGTCGCTGCTTTTAATTGAACTATTCATATCTTAGACTGCACTGTAACTTTTATCTATGTATTTTTTCTTTTTATGTTTATTTTATTAGCTTTTATTTTTAATGACTGATTTTAAATGCCATTTTCTTAATGTATTTCGTTTTTTGTTTTTTTTGTAAAGCACTTTGAATTGCCTTGTGTTGAAAAGTGCTATATAAATAAACTTGCCTTGCCTTATGTCTTCAAAGTGGTGGATGCAATTTCAGTTGTTCATGATAATTTCAAAAACAAAGCCATAACTACTCAACTGTCTTTTGCATTGTGTCTATCTGTATTAATACTCGTGTTTCACGTCCACAGTGATTTGCTCATTGAAAAGGAAATGAAAAGCGTTATGTGTGTTATGTGTGTAACTTTAATGGGCTGAACATGAGTCCTGAAGGAAACGTCTCGTGCGTAACTAGCCCCATACTGTTCCTCCAATGACTGGGTCAGGTGGGCGTGTCTGAGAGAGGGTTCATAAATCCCGTCCTCTCTTCCCTTCCTCCTCCGTTGTACTTGGGCAGCTAGCAGCGGCGTGGCGCAGCTTTGAACCTACAAACCTGGCAATTTAGCAAGCGCTGTTCTCAAGAAACAATCCAGCAACCATGACTAGCTACCACAAACCCGATGAGAAAACCCTGCAGGGACTGCAAGACATCGCTAACAAGCTCAGGATCAACTCCATCAAGGCGACATGCGCCTCCAACTCTGGGTAAGTCATTCAAAGTTACAGTGGCTTGTTTGTTAATATTACGTTACACATGAGAAAAGTATTCAGTTAGTAGCGTTACTGTAGTTCACTTTACCTGCGGGGTCTACACGTGCAGCGGATTATCTTCACGCGGTGCAGACCGTGCAAAGACCGGCCAAAGCAGACAGCTAGCAAGTACTTATGCTAACTGTTTCATAAACACTTTGAGCTAAATGTGTCTAGGTCTTTAGTCAATGCTTAGGCTAGCATAAGCTAACAGTTTGTGCCATAAATGAAACCAAATGGCAGGGTCTGTATCAATAATAAGTTTGGATACAGTAGTCTTCAGTGCTATTGAGCTGATAATTCATTCTCTTTTATAACTCTGTAATGTTACTAGCAAGGTTGCTAGATGAAATATGTCGTTATAGCAACAGCCTGCTTCTAGCTAACAAGAAACCACATGATCATGCAGGGGGAATCTCGTGGTCAGTTTCACACTTTAATTTAAAGCAGCTGCGTGTTCAAATGCAAGAGAGATGCATATGCACACACAATAGTTTGAACTTCTTTCAAGTGAATCTGTCAGGTATGATAGACAGTAGACACACACGTCAAATGGTCACCTGTAGTTTTGACCTCCTGCAGTCCTCCTCCTCCCATTGTCACTATGGAGTGAACCTGGTAATCCGCATGCGGGAACAGTTTCCAGGGTTTCCTTATTGCAGGGGTGTAACTAACACTGAGATTATGAAGGCTGCCCTTTGCCCCATAGTATTCTGTGTTCGGCCTATTCTACACCCAGAACATTACAACTGCAATCTACTCTTTCACAATGCATCAACACTGCCTGTAATTGACATAATGCGTTTTGGAAGACTCTCAGTTGACACTCATTAGCTGGCTGTCACATGTACCATACTATCATGTTCATCTGTTAAACCTCTGTGCAGGAAGGTTTTTAACTATATAATTGTTGTCTTATTTAGCTTTTTACAGAAAATAAGTTTCTTTATGCAACACTTTTATAGTTTATTTCATTCGTTGTCTTGTTTATTAGCACCCAGTACACAAAAGGACAAAATGCGCCACATTTTCCAATTGTTCTTTAAGCACCAAAGCTTTTCTTTCACCCCGTTATACAAACATACTGTTTTAAAGTCTCGCGATTTGAAGTTTATAGAATTGACAGAATTTAAGACTGCACAAAATAATGTATTTAGCATGAACCATTTGACATCCAGTTAAAACACACGTGTTCTCAAACAGAATACATGTTTGAGAACACGGCGGTTTATCATTAGAAGAAATCTTTCTATTAAATATTTAAATGTGTTAAAAGAATATTCTGTAGTTGTCTAAGTCTTTAGTTGTTTCTAATGTCTAGGCCTTTTACGTTTGTTCCTAAAAAAATTGTATATTATTCACTTTACTGTATGATTACTGCTCATTTAATTAGAAAATTGATTACAAAGATTGTAAAGTTTGATACAATTCAAATGTATCATCTGACAATCACCTGGCCATGTTCATCATGTTCAGAGTTCTCCATAGTATCATTAAAAGGATTCATTGTATTTGCTCTGCATTCTCCAAAAACCCCAGAATTGTGTAATAACCCAGTAAACTTGTGCAACTTAAACCTTCAGAAAGGAAATGTTTGTTGGTGAACCGGTTTTTGGTACTTCCTTGTATCAACTGACAAAGAAATGGAAGAACTGTTACCTGAACTTCCGGACAATGAGGAAACTGAAGATGTGATTCTGTTTCCCTTAACAAAGATGCTTTTGACTTTTGACATCCACCACTCAACACCTGTTGTCATTATTTTATTGATATGGAGCATTAAACACAAGTATCTGATTGCTTTGATAACGGCTTTTATGAATTTACTTAAGTCTATTTTTCGGCAGGTTATCACTCAACAAAAGGAAATTGGGTAAACAGAGCACTGGGTTTTTGATTGTGAAATATAACAACGAACATCATGTGTGTTCGATAACAAAACATGTTCCAGCATGAACAAAATGGCATTTGTGATTTAACCCACTTAGGGAAGTAACTATGTTTTTGAGAAATGTGGGATTTCTAAACATGTCGCTTACAATAATTGAACCACTATGCTGCAACTAACAGCTTCACAAATGTACTTTTAAAAAAAAAAATATATATAATTGCACTAGAGTGTGAAAATATATAAGTGATATCATGTTAAGAGATTAACATTATATTTTCATGCGTGGTTCTAATACCAAAATATGTGAGGTTTTGAACATTTGTAAATAATTGCTTCTTAAATGTATCCGTTTGAATGCCTTTTCAGAAATTACCGTTTGTCAAACTAAAACCAAGTGTGCGGTTTCCTGAATGTAGCAACACATGCATGTATATATGCACGATTTGGATCTAAATAATTGTATTTTTCCTGTGATGTTTTATTTAAAGTACATATATTCTCCTCTCCCCAGGCACCCCACATCCTGCTGCAGTGCAGCAGAGCTCATGTCTGTGCTCTTCTTCAACACCATGCGTTATAAAGCCGAAGACCCTCGTAACCAGTGCAACGACCGCTTTGTGCTCTCAAAGGTTGGTTATTTTTTCTTCTTATGAGAGACTGATATTCTTAACTTGGTCAGAACAAATTATCTTTGGTATTGCTATTGTCTTCAAAGACTATCCTCTCCGTTTCTAGGGCCATGCTGCACCCATCCTGTACGCTGCCTGGGCCGAGGCCGGCTACGTGAAGGAGTCTGATCTGCTCAACCTGCGCAAGATCGACTCTGACCTGGAGGGCCACCCCACCCCAGTAAGTCACAATCTTGTTATTTTATGGTATTCATGTTTAATTGGGAAACAGAATATAGTCTAGAAGTTAATTTTATATATAAAGTATAACTTTCTCCCCCTTTACTATTCACCAGAAACTGGCCTTTGTGGACGTGGCTACAGGATCTCTGGGACAGGGTCTCGGGGCTTCCTGCGGGATAGCCTACACTGGCAAATACTTTGACAAATCAAGGTATATATTTATTAACATCAAAGGATTAATTGACTTGCAATAATTCTTATCCTGCTTTTTAAACTGGTTTACAGTGATCTGAAACAGTCAGTCTTCAGCATTAGTCAAACCGCATCCTTTTTATTACCGTAAAGGTAGGGTAGGTAATTTGAGAAACCAGCTCGAGTGCGCAAGAAGTTGAAAGTACACAACCGAAAAAAATCTGCCCCTTCCTTCAGACTTCTTTACAGAGCCCCTCCTCCAACACACATGAACGCGCACATGACCAATGAGGGCGCGAGATAAGTTTGTGCACGAGATGGAAGGCTGACAGAAATATTTGTATATATTTATTGTCAAAGCATTTCATTTATTCATTGCTGTCGGGATGTTAAGAGAATTCCATGGAATATAACAAAGTGTTTCTGAAGAGAATTGCCTACCCTACCTTTAAGTTCGAGGTGGATGTGCAGGGGTTCTCTAGTACTTTATACTGAAACTAGACTCTTTCTGGAATTCTTTAAATGTCATACATGTGCCTAGACTTGCAGGCAGGTATCCGTTTCCTTTTTAAGTTGTGCCTGTGCTGCTCTGAAATCAGGTTAACAGAGCAAACCTGCAGTAGTGACAGGAGCCTGCAGTTAAGCCATCAGTATAATACTCTAAATTAGCAAGCATTTTACTGAGTGATTTATGTCCCTGAGATTAACGCCTTATTTATCTTATTTGCTCCAAATGTAAGCGCTCCAGTTCAATAGTTTCTTATTTTAATTCATTGGTGAAAATCAAGATTCAAGATTGTCTGGGTTTTGGTAGATAATAGGATGCAACTGTTACTTTTCAACTTTAGTGTAAAGATGGTATGAATTGCTTCTTCCATTTAAGTTTGTCTGACTTGTATCTTATGTAATATCACTCACTCAAGGCTACTTTTATTCTGAACTGGGTTAGAACTTCTGCAGCCCTGTGTTCTGGCCTTTAACTTCCCTTTGGTAATCTAACTTGACAGACCTTTTCAGCAGCTTCCGTGTTATGGTTAACTGTTACATTTGTTAAATCACACTAATATTCCGGTTTATACATTGTGTTGCAGTTACCGCGTATACTGCATGATGGGAGATGGAGAGTGCTCAGAGGGCTCAGTGTGGGAGGCCATGGCCTTCGCCTCGTACTACAAGCTGGACAACCTGGTGGCCATCATAGATGTCAACCGGCTCGGTCAGAGCGAGGCCGCTCCCCTGAAGCACGACATGGAGGTCTACCGCAAGCGCTGCGAAGCCTTCGGGTCAGTGCCAAAACTCCACTTTATACGTTATACATTTTTTAAATAACGGCTTTCATATCATGTTTCCTATGAACTATGAAATATTATGATATGAAAGCAGTTATTTAAAAAATGCCTCTTAATATACTATCAAATGTAACCGTTGTCATATTTGTATAGTGTATCTGTCTGTGTGGAAGTTGTTTTTTTATATTGATTTGTGAAACTTCTATATCTCTGAAATTGCATTTTCACATGCTTGCTTGATTTTCTACACCCTCCTTTGTCCTCAACGCCTCTTTTTTTTTGTCCAGTTTAAATCTCTGCTTACCAGTTAATAAGCACTCAACATGCATGTTCCAAAGTTCATACATCCCTGTTTTTTGGGTTAATAATTGCTGGGGTGATTTTAAAGCTATGCCCTGTTTTTGCAGATGGAACACGTATGTTGTGGATGGACACGATGTGGAGGAGCTGTGCAAAGCTTTCTGGCAGGCTAAGCAGGTCAAAGACAAACCCACCTGCATTGTTGCCAAAACATTCAAGGGCAAAGGACTCAAAAGTAAGTGTGGCTTTCATATGAGAATTATTTTACTATTATTTTAGTCTCCGACATACATTTGAGGCTTGTTCATTCCTTGGCTGTAGATATTGAGGATCTTGACAACTGGCATGGAAAGCCCATCCCCAAGGACAAGGTGGACGGCCTCCTGAAGGAGCTGAAGGCTCAGATCCAGGTCCCCAACAAGACCCTGTGCCCTGAGCTTCCCAAAGAAGACACTGAACCCGCAGACCTCAGCCCCATCGCCCTGCTTTCACCCCCGGCATACAAGAAGGGAGAAAAGGTACCTAAACACTGGTCAATTGTGTTCCCTTTTTTATGCTGGCTAGTGTGAGCAGACTAGATTTTGAAACACCTGAAGTGCATATGGTAATGGTTTTTGTCTATCTGTCTTTCCACTCATTTCCTTCCTTCTCCGTCAGATGGCAACAAGGCGTGCATATGGCGTGGCACTTGCCAAACTGGGCGAGGCAAGCAAGAGAGTGGTGGCCCTGGATGGAGACACTAAAAACTCCACCTTCTCAGAAACCTTCAAGAAGGCCTTCCCTGACCGCTACATTGAGTGCTTCATCGCTGAGCAGAACATGGTACGCAATGTTTACGTCTTCACGGGGGATTTTTAAAGGGGTTTTTGCATTTGCTAAGGGACCAAATGATTAACTACAATTTATGAAAAGGGATAAATATAGTTCAGATTTAACGCTTCACTCCCATAATCTGCTAAACTAATAATCTGTTTCTATTCGTTCTCTAGCATGATAATCCCATCCTCTCACTTCCGTTATCAAGGGTAATGCTAACTGATGTCTTAACTTGCTGCTGCAGGTGGGAGTGGCCATTGGCTGCGCCACCCGGGACCGCACGGTTGCATTTGCCAGCACGTTTGCCGCCTTCTTCTCCAGAGGCTATGACCAGATCCGTATGGGAGCCATCTCCCAGTCCAATGTGAACCTGGTCGGCTCCCACTGCGGAGTCTCCATCGGTAAGCTCAAGAGTCATTTGATTTGTCACAGGGCAAAGTGAGTGTTCCCTGTACCTGACTGATCTTCTCTGCCTTCAGGGGAGGACGGTCCTTCCCAGATGGCTCTGGAGGACTTGGCCATTTTCCGTGCTATCCCAACATGCACTGTGTTTTACCCCAGTGATGCAGTTTCCACAGAGAGAGCTGTTGAGCTCTCAGCCAACACAAAGGTGGGTAGGCCACCTTGTGGTAGAACATGGTGTCCAATATGTTGTCTTAACATTGCTGGAGTATCATTCTTATCATCTCTCTACATTTCCAGGGTATCTGTTTCATCCGTACCAGCAGACCAGACAATGCAGTCATCTACTCTCCAGATGAGAAGTTTGAAGTGGGCATAGCCAAGGTGATGATCAATACAATTATTTTACACTCCATTGTTATTATATGTAGCTTTTAGCAACAAAAAAGCAATTGGAATGGACAACAGAGCATTAATGTATGTTTAAATGTCTGCCTAACAGGTGGTGCGCCAGTCTGACAATGATTGCGTTACTGTGATTGGAGCTGGTGTGACTCTGCATGAGGCCCTTGCTGCTGCAGACATGCTGGCCAGTGAAGGTGAACACACACTGCCCTCTGATGGATAGATGTAGACATTAAGCCTGACATTTATAAGCACCACACCTAACTGTCATGTTTATTATACTATACCAGCTAACCACACAGCTGATGACCTGCATCCCCTTAATAACAAAGTATCGATTTGCTCATGAACTTTTTAGGGAAGAACATCCGTGTGATCGACCCGTTCACCATTAAGCCTCTGGATGCCGCTACTATTGTGGCAAGTGCCAGAGCCACAAAGGGACAGATCATCACTGTGGAGGACCACTACAAGGAGGGTGGGTTGATTTCTGTTTCTATATGCCCTTTTTACATTGAAATAATTCAATATAATATGTATCAGTGGTGGTGTTTTGTGCAAAGTTATTCCTCAATCTACCAGGGTCCATTAGTAGTTGTCCCTTGTGGTGATGGTATGTCTCCTCTGTCCAGGTGGTCTTGGTGAAGCCGTTCTGTCAGCTGTGGGCGGGGAGCCAGGCATTGTTGTGACCCGGCTTGCAGTTTCCGGTGTTCCCCGCAGTGGGAAGTCCACAGAGCTGCTCGACATGTTCGGCATCAGCGCCAAGCACATTGCTAACGCCGTGCGTCAGACCTTTGCTAACTAAGGACTGCACCTCGTCTCCTGCACTGTAACCTCACAACAAAACGTATGCCTCGTCTTAGTTGTATTATGTTTTCAAAACGGTGTCTTCACTGTAGCTCTGACATCACTTAATACTGTAAACTCGGTATCTTTACAGATTTAAAAACCTGATCCATTGTGAACCGTCATGGCTTCTGTTCTGTGTTACCATTTACATTCCTTACAACCATGCATCATGTCTTTTCTCTTGACTGGCCTCCTTTTTTTGTTTCTTAAGAAGCACTGTTACTGTTTGTCTTAAATCTAATGTTCCAGACCAGTTTTGCGGTTGTTTTCGTTGACAGCTTTTGAAGCTTAGCTGTGTTGGAGCTACACTACTTTCAGATCCAGTGTGAAATTGTTAAACATTTTTTAGTTTTGAACCGTTTGAGCATTCCTCTAAAGATTCCTGGCTTCATGGGCCCACACAAAGTTACTGGCGTTACAGGTCACAGGTCATGTGTTGTGCTGAATAAAAAATAATTAACCCAATGCCATTGTGTTAGTATTTTTTACCGCCCTCTAGCGAAGTGGTTCAATGGGTGGCGAAGTGAAAGTCCACCACATTGGGCCAGACTCGAGTATCTATCAATCTACTATTGCGGTGCAATTTTGCACAGATATTCCATTAGTTTGGAGAATATCACTTAAATAGATTAAACAAGCGAGTACCTGTTTTTCCTGGCCAAGGACAGGTTACTTGAACACAACACGAGCGTACCGTGTCTTCACGTGGTATATGTCTCGTCTGAAAGGAGTGCTGACAGAGAGCACCGGAACGCCGCTCCAGCCCTTCAAATATTGCAGTACCCATAAGGAGCCGCAGTGTTTGCGTGGCTGTGTCTTTAGTTGTAAGCACAGTGGCGATCGGTTGTTATTAGCATCTGGTTAGCTAGCTATGCTAACGAATTTAAAGCGCTTTTCTACAACCAGGTGGAAGAGAGCTCTACTGAGAGGTTCAAATAACCTCAGTGAGGTTAAGGCACACCTTGATATGACCATTATAGTTATTAATGAGACTAAATGAAAAACGGGTATACAATACTATATGACAGTAACCAAAAAGTTGTTAAAAACAACAAGAATAGGCCAGACGGCCAGCCAGTTGATGATTTTCAGAAGAGAGGAATTCACCGATCTCCCTTCGCAGTTCAAAAACACGATTCAGCACCGCCCCACGGGAAAGCCAGCGCACGTTGGAATGGAGCAGTAACCCTTCAAACTTTGCGACCATCTCGTTACAGAAGATGGCGAACAGTCGGTGTTTTAAGGGCCGAGCTTTTATGAAATTCACTACTTGTATAACTTCCTGTAGTTCATCATCCATTCGTTTAGCAAAAAGTGCCTCCCGATGGAGCATGCAGTGCGTTGCCACTACATTTGGGGCCTTCTGCTTTATCAAAGCTGTCACTCCGCTTTTTTTGCCTGTCATAGCCGCTGCCCCATCTGAGCACACACCCACACAACGAGACCAGTCAAGTCCGTTTGAGATGATGTACTCATCTAAAACTTGGAAAATGTCTCTTCATGTGGTCCTACCTTCCAGTGCTTTGCAAAATAATATTTCCTCAACAAAGTTGTCTTCTGAAATAAATCTGATGTATGCAAGCAATTCTGCGACATTTGCTACATCCATGCTCTCATCCATGCTCTCATCCAGCTCTCACTTGCTCCAAAAGCTGAGCAGATACATCTTGAGCCATGTCACCAATCCGTCGGCTCACAGAATTATCTGAGAGTGGTACTGCGTTGATTTTGCTGGCAGCATCCTCACCTAGCATTTCCCGAACAATATCGATGGTAGTTGGTAGAATTAAATCCTCTCCTATTGTGTGCGGTTTCTTTGCACGGGCGATGTGGTATGATGCTAAAAATGATGCCTTCAAGGCCAGCTCAGGGACGGCTGCTTAAAAGTAGCCGATTGCATCACTAGGTGCTCTTCTTTTCTTTTAAAAAAAAGTCTATTTTATTAGCTTCAGCTGGGTGCTTTTGTTTGAGATGTCGATCAAGTTTAGATGGCTTTAGAACAGTGCTTCTCAAAGTGTGGTCCGCGAGCGCGGCAGAGCGCCCCCTAGTGGTCCGTGAGTATATTGGTAACATTTCACATTTGAAATTAATTAATCAATTTAAGTTTTCCGCATTCTCGCGGGGATATCTCCGCAATGGAGCAAGGTTAAGTTTAACTTTCGATTGCATGATATGGCCCAGCACAACACCTTCATCACACATGTTGCCACTTGTTTGTACCATTTTCAGGCGATTTGTAATCTGTTCTAGAAAAACTGTGTTTTTTTATATTTGTGGAGTTAGGTGGTCCGCGAGTGTTTATCTATTGGTTAAGTGGTCCTTGGTATGAAAAAGTTTGAGAAACACTGCTTTAGACACTCGTTGGCAAGGATCTCGAGGCAGAGAACACATTTAGGTACATCACGGCCGTTCTTACTTGCCGCGGTAAAACCAAACTTTATGTATGATGGCTCATACCTCCGAGTTTTAGACGGCCAGGTATTCCGTGGCTTTGAATTGCAGCCGGGACATCTTCATTCTGATCGTCAGATGGTGTTTTTCTTTTAAGATATTTGTCCATTTGATCGTTTAGCAGGAGATAGCTAGCTAGTGTTCACACAGCAACTCAGCACTCTCAGTAGCGACAGCTCGATTCTGATTAGAGCTTTTCCCTCTTCGAGCTACCTAACTGCACTCCTTCCACCTTTGAATTCCATGCTGTCACAGTAATCCATCCTATACAATTAACCATTGTTGTTCTCTACCGTCCACCAGGCGCCTTGGGGGACTTCTTGGAGGAATTTGATAATCTCCTCTCACACATCCCTGAAACTGGCCCTCCCGCTGTACTTCTCGGAGACTTCAACCTCCAGACGGGGAAGATAGACGAACTAACATCTCTGTTAACCGCCTTTGCTTTCTCGCTGTCTCCGTCCCCACCAACTCATAAAGCTGGCAATGTCCTTGATCTCATATTCTCAAGGAACTGCACTACTTCTAACCTCTCTGTAAACCCGCTCCACACATCTGATCACTTCTTCATTTCATTCTCTCTACCCCTTTCCAAACATAACAAACTAATCTCTTCTCATCCTGCATCTGTCCGCAGTTACCTCCGTTCCCTCTCCCCCTCTACCTTTGCCTCATCGGTGCTCTCAGCCCTCCCTTCCTCTGACTCGTTCCAACTCCTGCCTCCAAACTCTGCTGCAGAAACTCTCCTCTCTACTCTCTCATCCTCTCTGGACTCTCTCTGTCCTCTCACATCTCGGCAGGCTCGTCAGTCCCCTCCTGCTCCCTGGCTAAATGACGCACTGCGTGCTAATAGAACCGTCCTTAGGGCAGCAGAGCGGAAACGGTGGAAATCCAAACAACGCGACGACCTCCTAACCTATCAGGCTCTCCTCTCCTCTTTCTCTGCTTCGATCTCTCAGGCAAAAAGCACTTTCTTTCAAGATAAGATCCAATCTTCCTATTCCAATCCTAAAAAACTATTTTCCATCTTCTCCACCCTCTTGGACCCTCCCAAAGCCCCTCCCCCCTCCTCACTTCTGTCAAGCGACTTTGTTAACCACTTTGAAAAAAAGGTTGATGATATTCGCTCTTCTTTTTCTGACTCACCTTTACTCACCGCTGGGTCACCAGACCCTCCTTCCACCCGCACACTAACCTCCTTTTCCCCTCTCTCGCCAAGTGAGGTTCTTACCCTCATTACCTCTGCCCGCCCTACCACCTGTCCTCTGGACCCTATCCCTTCAAACCTCCTTCAGACTATCGCTCCTGATATTCTACCGTTTCTCACCCATTTCATCAACACTTCTCTAACTTCTGGTCACTTTCCAAACAGTCTCAAGGAGGCAAGAGTAAACCCTCTCCTAAAGAAACCCTCTCTCAACCCGTCTGATGTTATAAACTACAGGCCTGTCTCTCTACTCCCGTTCCTGTCTAAAACACTTGAACGCGCTGTCTTTAAACAACTCTCCTGTTATCTCCATCAGAACAACCTTCTGGATCTGCACCAGTCTGGTTTCAAGGCAGGTCACTCCACAGAAACTGCTCTCATTGCTGTCACTGAGGAACTGCACACTGCCAAAGCAGCATCCCTCTCCTCTGTCATCATCCTTTTGGACCTGTCCATTGCTGCATTCGACACGGTGAACCATCAGATCCTCCTTCGTGCTCTCCAAGAACTTGGAGTTTTAGGCTCTGCACTTTCCCTCCTCACCTCATACCTCAAAGACCGTACCTACAGGGTTACTTGGAGAGGGTCCGAGTCCGACCCTTGTCAATTAACTACAGGGGTCCCTCCGGGCTCTGTTCTTGTTCCCCTCCTCTTCTCCTTGTACACAAACTCACTCGGATCTGTCATTAGCCCGCATGGTTTTTCATACCACTGCTACGCTGACGACACCCAATTAATTCTGTCCTTTCCCCGCTCAGAGACCCAGGTCGTCGCACGCATCTCTGCTTGTCTAGCTGACATCTCTCAGTGGATGTCTGCTCATCACCTCAAGCTCAACCTTGACAAAACTGAACTGCTTTTCCTTCTGGGAAAAGATTGTCCCACTCTTGACCTGACTATCAACATCGGCACCTCTGTTGTTTCCCCGACCCAGACTGCAAGGAAACACCTCAATATCCTGATCCAACTGTTAAAACCCTCGATAACAACCTGTCCTTCACTGCAAACATCGCTGCTACAACCCGTTGCTGCAGATACACACTTTACGACATCAGGAAGATACGTCCCCAGCTGACCCAGAAAGCGACGCAGCTTCTGGTCCAGGCTCTCGTCACCTCACGCCTAGACTACTGCAACTCCCTCCTGGCTGGTCTACCTGCATGTGCCATCCGACCTCTGCAGCTCATCCAGAATGCAGCGGCTCGTCTGGTCTTCAACCTTCCTACATTTTCCCACACCACTCCGCTCCTCCGCTCCCGGTAACTGCTAGAATTCACTTCAAGACACTGGTACTTGCATACCATGCTGCAAATGGATCTGGCCCTTCCTACATCCAGGACATGGTTACACTGTACACCCCAGTGCGTGCACTACGCTCTGCATCAGCCAAACGACTCGCTGCACCCTCGCTGCGAGGGGGACCCAAGTTCCCATCAGCAAAAACACATGGGTTTGCTATCCTGGCTCCAAAATGATGGAATGAGCTCCCCATTGACATCAGGACAGCAGAAAGCTTACACACCTTCCGGCACAGACTGAAAACTCATCTCTTTCGACTCCACCTCGAGCGATAGAATTACTAACAAAGAACTGCTAACAGAGCACTTATATACTAATAAAGGACTGGCTTATCTATAGCCAGTTGAGTAGCACTTGAAATGCTTGGCTCGATGAAACCTGATGTACTTATATGATTCTGTTTTCTTCAAGGTTGTGTCTTCCTGGTCGAATGTACTTATTGTAAGTCGCTTTGGATAAAAGCGTCAGCTAAATGCAATGTAATGTAATGATTGGCTTGAAGGGCGGTCGTGTTGTTTAATTTTTTTTTTATATATTAAACAATTGGGCATCAAAGGACACATAGATTGATAGATATGCAATTATTAATAACATCTAAAAAAACATATATTATCTTTTTTTTTTACATTTTACCCCCTTTTTTCGAGATGGGTCTGGCTGCAGACCGCAGCAAGGAGGCGTTTCCTATAGGGGCGTTTCCTATAGGGGCGTTTCCTAACTTTTTTTATCCAATAGCAACTTAAGGGATTCCAGCTGCTTTTATAAATCCTCGCAGAAGAAGTCATTGTTCTAGTGATGGGAATTCCGGCTCTTCTTGGTGAGCCGGATCATTTGTTTATTTCTGTGGTGTTTATTGACATAAAGGGAGAAAATGCTGACAGTCAAGCTGTGACAAAGCAACCTTTCAGTGACTAGGCAGAGAAAAAGAGTGTGTTTGAACCTTGTGCTGCCTGCGGCATCCTGAGTAAGGATGAGAGGGCAAAATCCACCACCATATTGCTGTTGGCAGCCATCCAGCTTCAGCGTTAAAGAGACAGGCACATGCAATGGATTTGTGTGGAAATCCTTTCTTATGTTTAGTCTTATACACTGAGCTAAACTGTAATACAAATACATAGTATGCACATTATTTCTGATAATACAATCTTTCTAATAAAGTTAATGTTACTTGCCACACATTAACATAGTACTGTTGCCGTAACCAGGAAGTCCCCTCTTTGAAAATATTGCCCATTTTAAGCAGCGTTCAGTTATTATGCTCCAAATATCTGGAACAAACTCCCAGAAACCTGCAGGTCCGCTGCAACTCTTACTACTTTTAAATCCAGGCTGAAGACTTTTCTTTTTGTCGCTGCTTTTAATTGAACTATTCATATCTTAGACTGCACTGTAACTTTTATCTATGTATTTTTTCTTTTTATGTTTATTTTATTAGCTTTTATTTTTAATGACTGATTTTAAATGCCATTTTCTTAATGTCTTTCGTTTTTTTTTTTTTTTTGTAAAGCACTTTGAATTGCCTTGTGTTGAAAAGTGCTATATAAATAAACTTGCCTTGCCTTGCCTTATGTCTTCAAAGTGGTGGATGCAATTTCAGTCGTTCATGATAATTTCAAAAACAAAGCCATAACTACTCAACTGTCTTTTGCATTGTGTCTATCTGTATTAATACTCGTGTTTCACGTCCACAGTGATTTGCTCATTGAAAAGGAAATGAAAAGCGTTATGTGTGTTATGTGTGTAACTTTAATGGGCTGAACATGAGTCCTGAAGGAAACGTCTCGTGCGTAACTAGCCCCAAATGACTGGGTCAGGTGGGCGTGTCTGAGAGAGGGTTCATAAATCCCGTCCTCTCTTCCATTCCTCCTCCGTTGTACTTGGGCAGCTAGCAGCGGCGTGGCGCAGCTTTGAACCTACAAACCTGGCAATTTAGCAAGCGCTGTTCTCAAGAAACAATCCAGCAACCATGACAAGCTACCACAAACCCGATGAGAAAACCCTGCAGGGACTGAAAGACATCGCTAACAAGCTCAGGATCAACTCCATCAAGGCGACATGCGCCTCCAACTCTGGGTCAGTCATTCAAAGTTACAGTGGCTTGTTTGTTAATATTACGTTACACATGAGAAAAGTATTCAGTTAGTAGCGTTACTGTAGTTCACTTTACCTGCGGGGTCTACACGTGCAGCGGATTATCTTCACGCGGTGCAGACCGTGCAAAGTGTGGCCAAAGCAGACAGCTAGCAAGTATTTATGCTAACTGTTTCATAAACACTTTGAGCTAAATGTGTCTAGGTCTTTAGTCAATGCTTAGGCTAGCATAAGCTAACAGTTTGTGCCATAAATGAAACCAAATGGCAGGGTCTGTATCAATAATACGTTTGGATACAGTAGTCTTCAGTGCTATTGAGCTGATAATTCATTCTCTTTTATAACTCTGTAATGTTACTAGCAAGGTTGCTAGATGAAATATGTCGTTATAGCAACAGCCTGCTTCTAGCTAACAAGAAACCACATGATCATGCAGGGGGAATCTCGTGGTCAGTTTCACACTTTAATTTAAAGCAGCTGCGTGTTCAAATGCAAGAGAGATGCATATGCACACACAATAGTTTGAACTTCTTTCAAGGGAATCTGTCAGGTATGATAGACAGTAGACACACACGTCAAATGGTCACCTGTAGTTTTGACCTCCTGCAGTCCTCCTCCCATTGTCACTATGGAGTGAACCTGGTAATCCGCATGCGGGAACAGTTTCCAGGGTTTCCTTATTGCAGGGGTGTAACTAACACTGAGATTATGAAGGCTGCCCTTTGCCCCATAGTATTCTGTGTTCGGCCTATTCTACACCCAGAACATTACAACTGCAATCTACTCTTTCACAATGCATCAACACTGCCTGTAATTGACATAATGCGTTTTGGAAGACTCTCAGTTGACACTCATTAGCTGGCTGTCACATGTACCATACTATCATGTTCATCTGTTAAACCTCTGTGCAGGAAGGTTTTTAACTATATAATTGTTGTCTTATTTAGCTTTTTACAGAAAATAAGTTTCTTTATGCAACACTTTTATAGTTTATTTCATTCGTTGTCTTGTTTATTAGCACCCAGTACACAAAAGGACAAAATGCGCCACATTTTCCAATTGTTCTTTAAGCACCAAAGCTTTTCTGTCACCCCGTTATACAAACATACTGTTTTAAAGTCTCGCGATTTGAAGTTTATAGAATTGACAGCATTTAAAACTGCACAAAATAATGTATGTAGCATGAACCATTTGACATCCAGTTAAAACACACGTGTTCTCAAACAGAATACATGTTTGAGAACACGGCGGTTTATCATTAGAAGAAATCTTTCTATTAAATATTTAAATGTGTTAAAAGAATATTCTGTAGTTGTCTAAGTCTTTAGTTGTTTCTAATGTCTAGGCCTTTTACGTTTGTTCCTAAAAAATTGTATATTATTCACTTTACTGTATGATTACTGCTCATTTAATTAGAAAATTGATTACAAAGATTGTAAAGTTTGATACAATTCAAATGTATCATCTGACAATCACCTGGCCATGTTCATCATATTCAGAGTTCCCCATAGTATCATTAAAAGGATTCATTGTATTTGCTCTGCATTCTCCAAAAACCCCAGAATTGTGTAATAACCCAGTAAACTTGTGCAACTTAAACCTTCAGAAAGGAAATGTTTGTTGGTGAACCGGTTTTTGGTACTTCCTTGTATCAACTGACAAAGAAATGGAAGAACTGTTACCTGAACTTCCGGACAATGAGGAAACTGAAGATGTGATTCTGTTTCCCTTAACGACTTTTGACATCCACCACTCAACACCTGTTGTCATTATTTTATTGATATGGAGCATTAAACACAAGTATCTGATTGCTTTGATAACGGCTTTTATGAATTTACTTAAGTCTATTTCTCGGCAGGTTATCACTCAACAAAAGGATATTGGGTAAACAGAGCACTGGGTTTTTGATTGTGAAATATAACAACGAACATCGTGTGTTCGATAAAGATAACCGTGTGTTCCAGCATGAACAAAATGGCATTTGTGATTTAACCCACTTAGGGAAGTAACTATGTTTTTGAGAAATGTGGGATTTCTAAACATGTCGCTTACAATAATTGAACCACTATGCTGCAACTAACAGTTTCACAAATGTACTTTTTTAAATTGTTTTTATAATTGCACTAGAGTGTGAAAATATATAAGTGATATCATGTTAAGAGATTAACATTATATTTTCATGCGTGGTTCTAATACCAAAATGTGAGGTTTTGAACATTTGTAAATAATTGCTTGTTAAATGTATCCGTTTGAATGCCTTTTCAGAAATTACCGTTTTTGTCAAACTAAAACCAAGTGTGCGGTTTCCTGAATGTAGCAACACATGCATGTATATATGCACGATTTGGATCTAAATAATTGTATTTTTCCTGTGATGTTTTATTTAAAGTACATATATTCTCCTCTCCCCAGGCACCCCACATCCTGCTGCAGTGCAGCAGAGCTCATGTCTGTGCTCTTCTTCAACACCATGCGTTATAAAGCCGAAGACCCTCGTAACCAGTGCAACGACCGCTTTGTGCTCTCAAAGGTTGGTTATTTTTTCTTCTTATGAGAGACTGATATTCTTAACTTGGTCAGAACAAATTATCTTTGGTATTGCTATTGTCTTCAAAGACTATCCTCTCCGTTTCTAGGGCCATGCTGCACCCATCCTGTACGCTGCCTGGGCCGAGGCCGGCTACGTGAAGGAGTCTGATCTGCTCAACCTGCGCAAGATCGACTCTGACCTGGAGGGCCACCCCACCCCAGTAAGTCACAATCTTGTTATTTTATGGTATTCATGTTTAATTGGGAAACAGAATATAGTCTAGAAGTTAATTTTATATATAAAGTATAACTTTCTCCCCCTTTACTATTCACCAGAAACTGGCCTTTGTGGACGTGGCTACAGGATCTCTGGGACAGGGTCTCGGGGCTTCCTGCGGGATAGCCTACACTGGCAAATACTTTGACAAATCAAGGTATATATTTATTAACATCAAAGGATTAAACGACTTGCAATAATTCTTATCCTGCTTTTTAAACAGGTGTATAGTGATCTGAAACAGTCAGTCTTCAGCATTAGTCAAACTGCATCCTTTTTATTACTGTAAAGGTAGGGTAGGTAATTTGAGAAACCAGCTCGAGTGCGCAAGAAGTTGAAAGTACACAACCGAAAAAAATCTGCCCCTTCCTTCAGACTTCTTTACAGAGCCCCTCCTCCAACACACATGAACGCGCACATGACCAATGAGGGCGCGAGATAAGTTTGTGCACGAGATGGAAGGCTGACAGAAATATTTGTATATATTTATTGTCAAAGCATTTCATTTATTCATTGCTGTCGGGATGTTAAGAGAATTCCATGGAATATAACAAAAAGTGTTTCTGAAGAGAATTGCCTACCCTACCTTTAAGTTCGAGGTGGATGTGCAGGGGTTCTCTAGTACTTTATACTGAAACTAGACTCTTTCTGGAATTCTTTAAATGTCATACATGTGCCTAGACTTGCAGGCAGGTATCCGTTTCCTTTTTAAGTTGTGCCTGTGCTGCTCTGAAATCAGGTTAACAGAGCAAACCTGCAGTAGTGACAGGAGCCTGCAGTTAAGCCATCAGTATTATACTCTAAATTAGCAAGCATTTTACTGAGTGATTTATGTCCCTGATATTAACGCCTTATTTATCTTATTTGCTCCAAATGTAAGCGCTCTAGTTCAATAGTTTCTTATTTTAATTCATTGGTGAAAATCAAGATTCAAGATTGTCTGGGTTTTGGTAGATAATAGGATGCAACTGTTACTTTTCAACTTTAGTGTAAAGATGGTATGAATTGCTTCTTCCATTTAAGTTTGTCTGACTTGTATCTTATGTAATATCACTCATTCAAGGCTACTTTTATTCTGAACTGGGTTAGAACTTCTGCAGCCCTGTGTTCTGGCCTTTAACTTCCCTTTGGTAATCTAACTTGACAGACCTTTTCAGCAGCTTCCGTGTTATGGTTAACTGTTACATTTGTTAAATCACACTAATATTCCGGTTTATACATTGTGTTGCAGTTACCGCGTATACTGCATGATGGGAGATGGAGAGTGCTCAGAGGGCTCAGTGTGGGAGGCCATGGCCTTCGCCTCGTACTACAAGCTGGACAACCTGGTGGCCATCATAGATGTCAACCGGCTCGGTCAGAGCGAGGCCGCTCCCCTGAAGCACGACATGGAGGTCTACCGCAAGCGCTGCGAAGCCTTCGGGTCAGTGCCAAAACTCCACTTTATACGTTATACATTTTTTAAATAACGGCTTTCATATCATAATGTTTCCTATGAACTATGAAATATTATGATATGAAAGCAGTTATTTAAAAAATGCCTCTTAATATACTATCAAATGTAACCGTTGTCATATTTGTATAGTGTATCCGTCTGTGTGGAAGTTGTTTTTTTATATTGATTTGTGAAACTTCTATATCTCTGAAATTGCGTTTTCACATGCTTGCTTGATTTTCTACACCCTCCTTTGTCCTCAACGCCTCTTTTTTTTTTGTCCAGTTTAAATCTCTGCTTACCAGTTAATAAGCACTCAACATGCATGTTCCAAAGTTCATACATCCCTGTTTTTTGGGTTAATAATTGCTGGGGTGATTTTAAAGCTATGCCCTGTTTTTGCAGATGGAACACGTATGTTGTGGATGGACACGATGTGGAGGAGCTGTGCAAAGCTTTCTGGCAGGCTAAGCAGGTCAAAGACAAACCCACCTGCATTGTTGCCAAAACATTCAAGGGCAAAGGACTCAAAAGTAAGTGTGGCTTTCATATGAGAATTATTTTACTATTATTTTAGTCTCCGACATACATTTGAGGCTTGTTCATTCCTTGGCTGTAGATATTGAGGATCTTGACAACTGGCATGGAAAGCCCATCCCCAAGGACAAGGTGGACGGCCTCCTGAAGGAGCTGAAGGCTCAGATCCAGGTCCCCAACAAGACCCTGTGCCCTGAGCTTCCCAAAGAAGACACTGAACCCGCAGACCTCAGCCCGATCGCCCTGCTTTCACCCCCGGCATACAAGAAGGGAGAAAAGGTACCTAAACACTGGTCAATTGTGTTCCCTTTTTTATGCTGGCTAGTGTGAGCAGACTAGATTGTTTTTGAAACACCTGAAGTGCATATGGTAATGGTTTTGTCTATCTGTCTTTCCACTCATTTCCTTCCTTCTCTGTCAGATGGCAACAAGGCGTGCATATGGCGTGGCACTTGCCAAACTGGGCGAGGCAAGCAAGAGAGTGGTGGCCCTGGATGGAGACACTAAAAACTCCACCTTCTCAGAAACCTTCAAGAAGGCCTTCCCTGACCGCTACATTGAGTGCTTCATCGCTGAGCAGAACATGGTACGCAATGTTTACGTCTTCACGGGGGATTTTTAAAGGGGTTTTTGCATTTGCTAAGGGACCAAATGATTAACTACAATTTATGAAAAGGGATAAATATAGTTCAGATTTAACGCTTCACTCCCATAATCTGCTAAACTAATAATCTGTTTCTATTCGTTCTCTAGCATGATAATCCCATCCTCTCACTTCCGTTATCAAGGGTAATGCTAACTGATGTCTTAACTTGCTGCTGCAGGTGGGAGTGGCCATTGGCTGTGCCACCCGGGACCGCACGGTTGCATTTGCCAGCACGTTTGCTGCCTTCTTCTCCAGAGGCTATGACCAGATCCGTATGGGAGCCATCTCCCAGTCCAATGTGAACCTGGTCGGCTCCCACTGCGGAGTCTCCATCGGTAAGCTGAAGAGTCATTTGATTTGTCACAGGGCAAAGTGAGTGTTCCCTGTACCTGACTGATCTTCTCTGCCTTCAGGGGAGGACGGTCCTTCCCAGATGGCTCTGGAGGACTTGGCCATTTTCCGTGCTATCCCAACATGCACTGTGTTTTACCCCAGTGATGCAGTTTCCACAGAGAGAGCTGTTGAGCTCTCAGCCAACACAAAGGTGGGTAGGCCACCTTGTGGTAGAACATGGTGTCCAATATGTTGTCTTAACATTGCTGGAGTATCATTCTTATCATCTCTCTACATTTCCAGGGTATCTGTTTCATCCGTACCAGCAGACCAGACAATGCAGTCATCTACTCTCCAGATGAGAAGTTTGAAGTGGGCATAGCCAAGGTGATGATCAATACAATTATTTTACACTCCATTGTTATTATATGTAGTTTTTAGCAACAAAAAAGCAATTGGAATGGACAACAGAGCATTAATGTATGTTTAAATGTCTGCCTAACAGGTGGTGCGCCAGTCTGACAATGATTGCGTTACTGTGATTGGAGCTGGTGTGACTCTGCATGAGGCCCTTGCTGCTGCAGACATGCTGGCCAGTGAAGGTGAACACACACTGCCCTCTGATGGATAGATGTAGATATTAAGCCTGACATTTATAAGCACCACACCTAACTGTCATGTTTATTATACTATACCAGCTAACCACACAGCTGATGACCTGCATCCCCTTAATAACAAAGTATCGATTTGCTCATGAACTTTTTAGGGAAGAACATCCGTGTGATCGACCCGTTCACCATTAAGCCTCTGGATGCCGCTACTATTGTGGCAAGTGCCAGAGCCACAAAGGGACAGATCATCACTGTGGAGGACCACTACAAGGAGGGTGGGTTGATTTCTGTTTCTATATGCCCTTTTTACATTGAAATAATTCAATATAATATGTATCAGTGGTGGTGTTTTGTGCAAAGTTATTCCTCAATCTACCAGGGTCCATTAGTAGTTGTCCCTTGTGGTGATGGTATGTCTCCTCTGTCCAGGTGGTCTTGGTGAAGCCGTTCTGTCAGCTGTGGGCGGGGAGCCAGGCATTGTTGTGACCCGGCTTGCAGTTTCCGGTGTTCCCCGCAGTGGGAAGTCCACAGAGCTGCTCGACATGTTCGGCATCAGCGCCAAGCACATTGCTAACGCCGTGCGTCAGACCTTTGCTAACTAAGGACTGCACCTCGTCTCCTGCACTGTAACCTCACAACAAAACGTATGCCTCCTCTTAGTTGTATTATGTTTTCAAAACGGTGTCTTCACTGTAGCTCTGACATCACTTAATACTGTAAACTCGGTATCTTTACAGATTTAAAAACCTGATCCATTGTGAACCGTCATGGCTTCTGTTCTGTGTTACCATTTACATTCCTTACAACCATGCATCATGTCTTTTCTCTTGACTGGCCTCCTTTTTTTGTTTCTTAAGAAGCACTATTACTGTTTGTCTTAAATCTAATGTTCCAGACCAGTTTTGCGGTTGTTTTCGTTGACAGCTTTTGAAGCTTAGCTGTGTTGGAGCTACACTACTTTCAGATCCAGTGTGAAATTGTTAAACATTTTTTAGTTTTGAACCGTTTGAGCATTCCTCTAAAGATTCCTGGCTTCATGGGCCCACACAAAGTTACTGGCGTTACAGGTCACAGGTCATGTGTTGTGCTGAATAAAAAATAATTAACCCAATGCCATTGTGTTAGTATTTTTTACCGCCCTCTAGCGAAGTGGTTCAATGGGTGGCGAAGTGAAAGTCCACCACATTGGGCCAGACTCGAGTATCTATCAATCTACTATTGCAGTGCAATTTCGCACAGATATTCCATTAGTTTGGAGAATATCACTTAAAGATCCATCAATGTTATAGGTCTCGGATATATACAAAATATAATAATAATATATTTTATTTCTATAGCGCTTTTCTTGAACCCAAAGACGCTTTACATTTAGGAGGGAGGGTAGACAAACAAGACAAAGCCAAAAAGAAACAAAACAGAAAAGCAGTCAGGAGGAAGTTGGTTGAGAGGGGGCGGGCTTATGGATACAGAGTTGAAGAGGTGGGTTTTGAGGCGGGACTGGAACAGGGTGAGGGACTCATACTCACGGAGGTATTGGGAGAGGGAGTTCCAGAGCTTCGGGGCTGCCACAGAGAAGGCTCTTTTCCCGAAGCTCCGGAGTTTGGCCTTGGGGATGGAAAGCAAACCGGCTGAGGTGGATCTGAGGGACCGGGGGTGTCTATATATATCTATATGTCACATATCATATGTCTCTGAAGTGTTTGGCTAATTGTAGCATCCCATAAACCCCTCCGTTTCAGCCCTGTTTAACAAATGCTGATTCTGGGTCTGTTACTTTAGATGAAAATAAGGAGCCACTCCCCACGCCCCTCTGAGAGATATTTGCTTAAAAAGAATACAATGGTGCTCTAGGAGGAGATTCAGGTGATAAGGTGGGGGGAGGGGGGTTACCTTGGTTGGTTATTGGCTAATGGTTACACAAGCCAAAAAATCATGACATCAAGTGGCCAAAATCTGATGGGCTCATTTTCAGATAGGTTTATATAAATGGATCAGGACGAAAGGTGAGCGAATCTTTTTTCCTGAAACTTTCAGAATCTCTTTACACAGAAGGGACATATGTGAAAAAGGGGATTTTGCATAATAGGTCCCCTTAAGTGATCAGTTGACTTTGCAGGTTGTATCGTTCACGTATCCTGTGAAATATGTCAATCTACTGGATTGGCACCGCATCTTGTAACCAGATCATCTATTCATATGATATTCTGCTAGAAAATGTTAGCATGCTAAGGTGCTGAACTTTTATGTTGACCATCGTTAATTAACCTGTTTTTCAGGTTTCAGGCTCGAAAATGACATTCCCAGAACAAATTACCATATCTTCCCTTCTAAAGGGGTTAAATTAATAATCTTTTTTCTCAAAGTAATGATAAACCTGTGAGTTGGATGTAGAAAAGTCAGAATCAATATAGATGTTTTTTATTTTAAAGAAAATTCAGATTGAACATGGTAAACAACTGTAAATTATAGTGTCCGTCCAAAAAATATGTTGTACTTATAGTGAAAACTAACCTTGGATGATGGGTTAGTAGACTAGAAGCTTTAGGAATCCAAAGTATAACATATAATAAGTACCCTGTATCAAGATTGATGCAAAACAAGTTATATTTGACCTTTTTAGACAGATTTAGCAAAAAAAAAACCTTCTGGGGCCATTAGGGTGGATTTTCCATATCTCTGGCCCCCCTTGTTCGATTTTGACATGTGACATCTCTTTCTAACCGTTAGAGCCAATAGAATCTAAGGCAGGGGTCGGCAACATGCGGACCGCGGTCCGGACTCAGGCGCCGACCTATACGGACCCGGAGCTAGGGGATTTTTCGGCACCTCCCACTTTTTTAACGCTGACTTGTGTAATTCGTGGAGAACCGAAGAGTTGTTTTGGGGGTGGGGAGTCCGTCTCAACTTCTCACTTCAAAAAAGAAGAAATCTAGACCGCAAAAATAATTAAACAAGCGAGTACCTGTTTTTCCTGGCCAAGGACAGGTTACTTGAACACAACACGAGCGTAACGTGTGGAACGCCGCTTCAGCCCTTCAAATATTGCAGTACCCATATGGAGCCGTACACATGCCGCAGTGTTTGCGTGGCTGTGTCTTTAGTTGTAAGCACAGTGGCGATCGGTTGTTATTAGCATCTGGTTAGCTAGCTATGCTAACGAATTTAAAGAGCTTTTCTACAACCAGGTGGAAGAGAACTCTCTCCTGAGAGGCTCACATAACCTCAGCTCAGTGAGGTTAAGGCACACCTTGATATGATCATTATAGTTACTTATTAATGAGACTAAATGAAAAACAGGTATACAATACTATATGACAGTAACAAAAAAGTTGTTAAAAACAACAAGAATAGAGTTTAAAAGGGGAGTGATTTGTAAAATATCCAAAAAGAAAAATCTGCTTACAGTTCTGTTTCATATGGGTGTTGAGAGATGTATCCATAGATCTCTTCATGTTGCTCTCAAAGTGCACCAGATTGATGCTTTTAACTTCAATAAATAAAAATCTTCCCGAGGGAACATGCTCCCCTAGAGGAGGTTAGGCCCCCCCCCCACACTTAAATCATGTTCACATGGATAGGATACTAAATACATTTGCACACATCTTGTGTCCATATCTTTCTGTTTTGGTGGTCACGCCACACCGTGCACATGCATGGTGAGATATCTGGATTGGTTGCTTTTTCTTTGCACAGCATGAAAGAAAGGCCAAATGAATGGGCTGTGAGTTTAGTTTTTTTAAGCAGAGGTTGAGTTCAATAATTTGTACGACCCTCGGAGGATGTTGTAAAAATGTAAATGAAAAAGGTTCCCCACCCCTGCGTAATAATAAAACCCCTTGATTTATAACTTAACATCTCTGTCTCCTATTGATCTGAGTATATTATAAAGAATAGCCAGTTAATTGAAGCATTATAGCACAGGCCTTTGTCAGATGGTATATTACGCTGTTTTTTTTCTGCTTCGAATAGTTCTCTCTTTTTTCACCATACCTGTGTTTGCATCACTGTAACCAATGAGCACCTGCATGTGTATGAGAATGGCCCTGACACCATTTCAGCCCAGATTTACAAACTCCTGGTAGGACAAGCTCAAGCTCAATTCTCGCACTGAATTTAAAAAAAGTGAGTGAGGGACTGCAATATAAGAGGGAAAGAAAGAGAAACTTTAAAACTGTTCAATTGTTATGATGTGTAAAGACTGATATTGTTCTATAATCGGCTGAAACTGTTAAGTCATGATGTGAAACGGTTAACAAAGAAAAAGGGACTCAAGCTGCTGCTACACTTTATTTTATTTATCTAAAATTAAGCACTTTAAGATGCACATATTTTCAAAAGCTATTTTATTTATTTTCTCTATTTTATTTTTAAATGCAGACCGAGAGGAACATTACACATATGTATTTACTGTATATCTGTATAGTTCAATGTTAATAGACAATACATATTGTTGTTTTTGAATTGTACTTTCTTTATTTGATTGGCAGTCAGCTGTTGATTACATGCAGACGTTGATAAAGCTGCAGCTACTTCAATATATATATCACACTAATTCATGAAGCAAGTTAGACATTTTGAAGTTCCGGACCTTTGCATAGGGACATTTTCCATTTTCTCTAACTAGCTGTTTTATTGCTTATGGATTATCAGAAAATTTCAAAGGGGACGCAGTCACATTGGATATTAACCTATGGATTAACTACAGCATCGTTTTTATCATTTTAATGCCATTGAAGACCAGTTTAGACCAGACAAATCCAAGGTAAGACATGTTAGCGTTGTGGGCTACCTAGCGCCACTTGTTTTGATCAACCTGATCTCACCAGAATGTGTGACTCCACCACGACTCCTTAACTCCGCATTGCGTGGTGGAGTCACGAACTGTGTTACAATTACATGTCGGCACCACGCAAACAACCCCATGTAAAGTGAATGAGGCTCTTTTGTCGTGGTGCACACACGCATTTCTACAACGTCCTGCAGTGAGCTTTTATTCTATAAAACGTTTTTAAAATATACTTTATAGCTTGTAGTAACTCGCGGGAGGCTTCTTTTATTTTATTTGTATTCATAATAATTTTTATTTTTCGTCAGAATGTATTATGGTGCATTAGTTACGAATTGTTGGACTCAAAAAACAGTGCATTGTGTGTAATACAACTGTGATTTTTATTAAATTAGTTAGTTTTTAAGGAAGGCCAGAGCTTCAGCTGTGTCAAATAGATTGTTCCCTTTAGTTAACGTTTTTTAAAAGAACATTATATTCCGATTTGATCATGTCCCCTTTATTGTATTCCGGAGAGCAATGTGAGCGTCCATTCCCATTGGATAATGCAGGATTTTACACCCGGAAGTAAGTATACTCTTTACAGTCGATTGATTTTACAGTGATATCTGCACGACTCATCAACTCAAAAACACCAGATTATCCTTGTTGATTACACAACATTGGTTGGTTTAAATTGTGTACAATGCTTTTGTAATGTTCCCCTTCGATTCGGAGAAACAAATATTTGTTCAGTTTAGGATGGCCGAAGACACTACACTACCCAGAATCCTCAGCTATTGTCTGCGTTGCCTCAAGCTCTGTGATTGGTTGACTGCATTCCATATGAAAAAAAACGTTTCGTAAAAGATAAATCATACTTTATTCAGCAGTGGTTGCTTTACTCTTTGAAAGTCATCACATGAATGCATTGTAATAAATGGTTTGGCTGCATTAAATATTACACATCTGTCGTAGTTCTGTATTTGTATTTATCTACAGAGATCTGGCTCAGAATAGACCGGAAACTATTCTTTTACCGTTCTGTTTTAATTTCACAATAAAGTTAGTAGTAATAATTTGTTTTGATATTATTGTTTTTTATTAACTACTCATGTTAAGACCATCTTTTCTGTGTTGCTGTGGGGTTTTTCCATCGCTTTTGTGTTACAAATATCAAAACAATAACTAAATATATCCGTCGTAAACTAAACCAGAAACAGCAGTATATTTTATTTTGTTAACACTGTAAACTTGACAGATTTTTAACCCAAACCACCTACTGGTTAAAGCACGTTATTACACGTTTAGAGTAATATTTAAATCTTGAAAAGGGATGTCCAAAATAGCAATTATATACAGTTTTTAATTAACTATTTGTAGAGAATAACGAGTAATGTATATACTTTATAGGGATCTGCAGATACATATTTAGTCTTCTCAAGCACCAACAATCATTACATTACATTACATTGCATTTAGCTGACGCTTTTATCCAAAGCGACTTACACTAAGTGCGTTCGACCAACAAAATACAAGCTTGAAGAAAACAGAATCATAAAGTACATCAGGTTTCATAGAGCAAAAACATTTCAAGTGCTACTCAACTGGCTTTAGATAAGCCAGTCCTCCAATCAAATATCTCTCCTGATTGTTGGCACTTGACAATCACCTTCCCTGAATTTTACTCAGGTGTAACTAAAGTCTGCTTTAAGGGTTGTTTATATTTCACATCATTAATCAGAATTTGTAAAGTAACTAAAATAAATGTAGTGGAGTAAAAATACCTGGTTAACCTTAAAGAAAGCCCTCAGGATTATAAAAGACCCCCATCACCCCAGCCACAAACTGTTCTGTCTGCTGCCATCTGGCACAACAGCCGCATTCTAGGAGAGGATGTGGCTGTTGTGGAGGACTACAGTACCTGGGAGTGCACTTATGGGCTGAACTGGAGGATCAACACTGACGCTGTGTACAAGAAGGGGATGAGCAGACTCTATTTTCTGAGGAAGCTGAGATCCTTCCACGTGTGCAGCAAGATGCTGGAGATCTTCTAGTCTGTTGTGGCCAGTGCACTCTTCTTTGCTGCGGTCTGCTGGGGGGGCAGCATCAGAGCCGGTGACACCAGCAGGATCAATAAAGTGATCCGGAAAGCTGGGCCTGTCATCGGCATCAAGCTGGACCCCTTTGAAGCTGTGGTGGAGAGGAGGACACTGAACAGGCTGTTGTCCATGATGGATAACCCCACCCATCCTCTCCACCTGCAGCTGGACAGTCAACGGAGCTCCTTCTCCAACAGACTGCTGCAGCTCCGCTGTCACAAGTACCGATACAGGAACACATTCCTGCCCACTGCCATAACTCTGTACAATAAATCACCTCTGGCTAGAAGAGAACTCTCTGCTCCATAGTTTCTCTAATACAACCTCGCTGTACATTGTACACATATATAATATGTTCAATATTTGATATTCCATATTCCATTGTCATATATTTTTGAATATGTATATTTGCATATATAATATCTACATGTATATTTTCTATTTCAACACGTATATTTTCTATTTTCTTTTCTTTTCTTTCTATTCTTGTTTATTTGTGGTTTTGTTTTATTGTAAAATGCCTTGTCTTTTATGCTGCTGCAACAAAAACAATGTCCCAAATTGGGATAAATAAAGTACCATCTTATCTTATCTTATCTTACATCCGGACCAACACCACCAGACTCAGGGACAGTTTCATCCCACAGGCCATAAGACTATTAAACACCTGAACTTTGAAATAACATCCATAACATTCATCTGGCTGCTACTTAGAAATGATTTGTCTAATATATCATATTCCAATCACTTGTATAGACTCTTATTGCACTATTTCACTTTTTACTATTTTTCTTTTTGTATTGACTTGCACTATTTTTTCTGTTTATCTGTTTTATTGTGTTGCACTGTTGGAGGAGCCTGTGACCTAATTGGGGAGGGGGGGGGAGGAGACGTTCGATTCCTGTTTTGAATAGTGTGCCGTCGATGGGTTTCATTCCATTTCAAAATTCTGTTTGTCGCTCAGCGTAAACTTCAACATTGTCAAGCAAAGCACATGGTGTAGTCCCAAACGATAGCTGAGGATTCTGGGTAGTGTAGTGTCTTCGGCCATCCTAAACTGAACAAATAGTTGTTTCTCCGAATCGAAGGGGAAAATTACAAAAGCATTGCACACAATTTAAACCAATCAATGTTGTGTAATCAACAAGGATAATCTGGTGTTTTTTAGTTGATGAGTAGTGCAGATAGCACTGTAAGATCAATCGACAGAGAATACTTACTTCCGGGTGTAAAATCCTGCGTTATCCAATGGGAATGGATGCTCACATTGCTCTCCGTAATACAATAAAGGGGACATGATCAAATCGGAATATAATGTTCTTTTAAAAAACGTTAACTAAAGGGAACAATCTATTTGACACAGCTGAAGCTCTGGCCTTCCTTAAAAACAAACTAATTTAATACAAATCACAGTTGTATTACACACAATGCACTGTTTTTTGAGAACAACAATTCGTAACTAATAAACCATAATACATTCTGTCGAAAAATAAAAATTATTATGAATACAAATAAAATAAAAGAAGCCTCCCGTGAGTTACTACAAGCTATAAAGTAGATTTTAAAAACGTTGTATAGAATAAAAGCTCACTGCGGGACGTTGTAGAAATGCGTGTGTGCACCACGACAAAGGAGCCTCATTCACTTTACATTGGGGTTGTTTGCGTGGTGCAGACACGTAAATGTAACAAAGTTCGTGACACCACCATGCAATGCGGTGTTAAGGAGTCGTGGTGGAGTCACGCATTCTGGTGAGATCAGGTTGGTTTTGATGTACGTGTTTGTTGATAACGTCGCGAGTTTGTATCTTTCAGTGTTGAGGTGGGCACCGTTAGATTCTGTGTCTCCTTGCGATCATAAACGATGTGTTGGATGTGCACCTAGGAAAAGTGATAAGGGAGCTCGGAGTGATTATCGGTGCAGTAATAGGTTAGCATTTTTCGCTCAGGGGTCATTTAGATGCTTCTTATGAGACTTGTGTTTTGTTTTGGTAAAAATGGTTTGTATCGTCAGTTTGCTGAGATTATTCCCGTTAATCTGGTATAACACATTAATAGGTTCTTAAATATTAAGATCCCCTGAGACACAGTGTCGTGAAAAAAAAAAAAAAGTACCCGCCGGCGGGGACCTTGGGGCTTAACAGGTTTAACAAAAAAAACACTTAGTGTGATGGACAGCCAACTTTGGTAATGATCTTAAAGCACAACTGTGCAGAAGTACAATTTCAGAGCTTTGAGGCTGTAAACTACTGTAAACTACTGTTTTACTACTATCACTGTTTTTTTTTTTTTTATACATGTGGCGTATTCAGATACCTGTCATACATGTTTTAAGGACTTGCACAGGTCAGACTTTTAAAGACACTTTAGAAACAACAACAAGGTAGTAGGTGTGTGTTCTGATTGTAGAGAATGGAAAATTCCTAAAACAGACACTAAATAAGATGATGTATTTAAATTTCAATGGTAAGCCTCTGCGACATTCTCTGCTATGGAAACTATTAATCCTGGGTGTTGTCAGACTGAGGTTAAGCGAGGGGTTGACTGTGGTCAGTGGTTACTGCACTCTCCTGTCAAGAGCCAAATGAATAGTCTTTGGAGGCATCACTGTTTACCTTGGAAGAGCAGGTTGTGTTCTGAGAGTTTCACCGTGTACTGTTAACTTGTCCAATGTACTATTTGGAATATTTTGGGATTCTACTGTCATGAATAAATACACATGATAAACCCCTAATAAAATGACTAGACATCATCTCGACTCGAACATGAAAACGCACACACATTTTGAAAGATTTAGTGTGTATTCGTGTAGTAACTGACCACATAGAGAGGGTATGTCTGCAGGTTTCACCCCACAGTGAAAATCCCAGTTTGGTTTAACACTCATCCAGTGGCACCTGCTTTGCTAAACTGTGAGTGTGAAGATGTACACATTGCAGACAACATGTGTGTAAGCAATGCATCACAGTTAATGTGCGTATAAACAGTATTGTTTGTACAGGGTGTAAAACGGGTTCATTGTCCACTTCTCAGAGTTCATGTTTGTTTTCATACATAGATGCTAGTGGAGCTTCGCCAAACATGGTTGGCTCCGGCATGAACTGTCTACCAACCCTGTCTCTTGTTTGGAAATGACCCAAGGTCAGTCTGATTCAGTCAGGAGAAGACTTAGAGCTGACAGTGGATCACAAATTCATGTGTCAACCCACATGACTAGAATCTATCACATGTGTATGAAACTGTATTCCAGTATCTGTTTTTTGCCACCTGTCTATCTTCCATCTCCTCCACAAATATCTGTTTTCCACCTGATGTTAGCAGACAGTTATGAAAGGGTGAGGAGACAAGATGGAGCAGGGCGGGTCTGTGTTTTTCATGGTGCTAAGAAACGAGGACCTCTGTTAACAATGTGAGAGTTTATTTTTTTTTACCTCTCCGCCTCTTAAATATTCCTTTTCCTCCTGCTCTCTCTTCATATAACCATTCACTCTGAGTTGGGGGCAAGTGAAATGTGGTTAGAGAAACTGCACTACAGCTTTTGCTACATGTGGTTATGGGGATAAATCGTCTCTGTTAAACAATTTCTTCCACAGTTTCTTTCCTTTTGTCAATACCATCTCTCCTTTCTCTGGACTTCAGTCTTGAAGATTTTAAAGTTTTGGACTTATTTCTACAAGAGCTCAAACTGAGTAAACTTTTAACAATGCAAATGCCAGTGATATGGATCATGTTCATTTGTCTGTGTGGCACAGTTTTTTGTGGACACAACTCTTTACACAACATGGATTTATACTTGGAAACCTCTTCTGAGTCACATGAATTAGAAACGGCAGCCGTTCAACAAACAGAAGTTGATAGAGTGACCTCACTAGATACATATGCTTCGAGTCGAACCCTCCCGGCAGGTACGTTTATTTTTGATTCTTTCAAGAGTTGCCTGTTTATGTCTGCATGATCTGACTAATACATGTTTTAAAAACTAAAATAGCTTGACATTATTTACCATAGATTGCAGAGTGAATTTTTTTTTTTTATGTCTTGAATTTGTTTGTTTGGTCTGCTTTATGACTGGTGAAGAGGAGAATGGGATTGAACATCTCCAGATGGAGGCAGGGCAGCAGAGGGAGCATCAAGGAGCCGGTTTTAGGACGCTGGAGGCCAGACAAAGGAGAGGTGTCTGGTGGATGAGGAAGCACGCAAACGCAGTGGAAGCCAGTGCCTATAGAATAGTATGAAACTTTGCTATTGACACATTATTATCCTGGTTAAATAAAGGTAAAATAAAAAAATAATGTATATCTTCCATGTGGGCAGTTTGTTTAAACATATTACACCTCTATTGTATGTTGCTTTGCTCCTTTGTTGAATCATTTGAGTGACTTGAGTAATTGCAGGCAGGGCTGGGGGAGCCTCTGACGGGCTGGAAGAAGCGCGGGAAAGGAGAGAAGGAGACCAGCACCCTCATGACTGAACTGAAGGAGCTCCATGATGAGAAGCAACGACTGATGGATCAAGGGAATGCAGGAGAGGGAGAGGAGGAGAAAGAAGAAGAAGAAGAAGAAGAAGAAGAAGAAGAAGAAGAAGAAGAAGATGATGATGACGATGATGATGATGATGATGATGATGACGATGATGATGATGAGGAGGTTTGATTTTGTATTAATTATATTGTTTTGCTTTTTCCCTTTGAATAATCTATGAAAATAGTTTTCTTGCTGTAATTTCTTTCTTAAATCTTCTGCATCAGGAAGAAGAAGAAGAGGAGGAGGAGGAAGAAGAGGAGGAGGAGGAAGAAGAAGAGGAGGAGGAGGAAGAAGAAAAAGAAGAGGCAACGGAGATCCCCAGCAATCAAACAGAAACATACTCCACTTTTACAGAGTCTCCTCTTAGAGAGTGTCAGACTGCTGACAGAGAAATCAGCTGCAGGGGCGTCGGCATGACTCACCTGCCAATCATCCACAACCTGCTGGCCGCCAATCTGGACATGGCAGGTGTGTGTGTGTGCGCGTGTGTGTGTGTGTGTGTGTGTGTGTGGGTGTGTGTGTGTGTGTGTCTGTGTGTATGTGTTTTTGATGGATGGTACAGAATAGAAGAGCTGTGATATTGATCACATATGAAATGGTTAATTATTAAGTAATATTATTTATTAAGGAGTCCAGTTGCTCTAAGTACAACGTTGATGCCATTAGCCATTTTATTTTATCTTTTGAAAAATCACTTGTCCAATCAGTAATACAAATGATTTAGCAAGAAACAAATAATTAATTTTAAAATAAAAGCTATAAAAGTTATTTAAAATACATCAAAACAAAAGTTTGTGCACAGATTAATCTACATGACATGACCTGTGAGAGAATTGAGTGTGAGATGCTATGTCGTATACAACCACTACATGTACCACATCATATATCTTACTATGTGATTTGTCTTTAAAGAGAACAACATCAGAATCATCACCCCACAAGATTTCTCTGGCGTGCCAAACCTGGACACGCTGGATCTGAGTAAAAACAAACTGGATGATGAGTCGTTGAGCAGTAACCCGCTGTCTGTGAGTAACACCTCTCTTATTCACTGTCATTTTCCACAATACAGTTTTATACTCATCTGCCAACACATCACATCTATAAAGCATGTATGTATAATCATGCTTGAATACAAAAATCTCACTTGCTACATTATGGTGCTACTGGGCGATACCTGCTCTTGCTTAACAGCTATTTTCTGAATTGTATGAGTTATAGTTTTGTGTCAAATTGATGCCGCCACAACCAGATCCATCCATCAAACTTTAATACTTCTGCAGTGCTATCAGTCTCAGACCTATTGTATCAGACCTGAAGCACCAGTCCAGCCTGCTTTACCTTCTGCTAGTATTACAACTGTAGTTTTTCCATTGAATGAACATACTTCTTCAACTAAGGGAGTGTTACACATTTAAAAATAGGAGCGGCATAGCCTATGGGCATAGCCAACCAGTCATGTTCAATGTAGGTAATCAGTTCGTGTTTTAGTTTTCTTCATGAAGCTACTTAGGTGGTAATCAAATCAATCAACACTTTTCTGATTGCCAAGTGCCTGAAAAAGTTTATTTTATGCCAAGATAGGGAAAATAAATGTCACATTTGTATTTACAAATAGCTTTAATTATATTTTAAAAGCTATATTTTAAGCGGAACTGCAGTTTTTACTTTTTGACATTTCCACTAGGGGTTAGATTCACAGATTAAATCAACATTATTTTAGACATAGAAGTGAACATGTATTTAATGTGAACCACCAACATGGATATAAAGCAGAAAAACACAGTATTAAAAGAACGGCCACTGCAGTAAAGCTCTGCAGCAATTATTTTCCTTTCACAGTTGGCAAAGGTAGAATTGTTCTGATAATGACACAAAAATCTCCCTCTTGTGGAGAATCTGCATTTTGCTAAACGTGAATGAATGACTTTCTGAGTAACAAAACAGTTAAAAACTTAACTTTGCATCTAATTAAAATAAAAAGCAGGCTCTATCCTGTATCCTGTATCATTACAGTAATAAAAGAGCACGGAAAATGGCATTAATCCTTTTCTAAGAATAACCTCGGGTCTAACCTCTAAATGACCACAGGCCGAGCTCAGATCCTGACCACACCGAGGCAGCCCACCACACTCTGTCCAATCATCTCACGCTAACATCAGCGCACTCTCACAGCATTGGCTGGACAGACCTGTTGGGAAACAGCTGCAGACAATAATGTGGAGAATAAAAGCAAATTATTTTTGGATGAAATCTTTTTTTCTTCTTGATTTTTCTGCTCATGTAACAGTAATGACAGAGGACTGATGGACTGGCTTGAGGGATGCTGCAAAAAGATTCAGTCCACTGCTTTTAGTTGACACACATCTACCACAGTGGCTTTCACTGAGGAGCCACACAGAGCGGCTTTACTAAAAATACAACATGATAGATGACATAAAAGAGACTCACAGATTTTGTCTGTTTCTGTGAACTCTGGGATTGTGTCCTTCTTGGCAAATCGGGATAGAAAATTATGGATTTTGAAGACAAATATATATTTTGTTTGTTGTATCTTTCTGACCCCTTTTTTGTTGTTGCTGCGTGTCATGCAGGACTTGACCTTTCTGAAGAAGCTGAACCTAGATGGCAACAAGCTAACCAGGATCCCAGCGCTGCCTCCATCTCTGGAGCAGCTCAGGATCAACAACAACCAGCTCAGTACACTCACCCCTCACTGTTTCAAAGGTCTAGGATTGGTGTTTGTGTCTCTTTAAATGGAACAGGAACATATTTGATGACAATAATATAACTTAATATTCCTCTCTAGGTTTGACAAACCTGTTGATTCTGGAGCTGGAGGAAAACTTCCTCCATGAAGGCAGTGTATCGCCGCTTACTTTCCGGCCACTACAGAGACTTCTGGACCTCGAGTTGGACAACAACCGCTTCCGTTCCCTTCCTCTGGGCCTTCCTCCCTCTCTGCAGGTGCAATAATATCACTTAACTGTAAATCCTCCTTAAAATATGTTAAGATTAGCCAAACAAGGCACCTGGGATTAAGACTTGTGCTCATGGTAGAAACTGACACAGGAATAACTGTCCCAAATGACACATCCTTGTCATTCTGTGTGTTCTTTATTGTAGGAGCTGGAGATAAATGCAAATCAGATTGAGGAGGTGACAAAGGAGGCACTGAGAGGCTGTGTCCATCTGAGAGTGCTGGACATGAGCCACAACCTGCTGCATGAGCAAGGCATCGCTACCAAGGCCTGGTCCCATCTCAAGTACGTCTGTCCATCCTGAGCTTTTGATTTTTAACAATAATGCTCTGCAGTTTCTCCATCAGCCACAAGAGGGTGGACTGGTGTTGTTTGGGATTCACTTCATAACTCTTTTGTTATCAATGTTGTTGTCTAAGCAGTTATCAGTGCATGGGTTTATTAGTTAAAAGATTTAAAATAACCATTTCCATCACATTTTTATACATGTTTTAACACGCGTACAGGAGACATCTACAATAATTCCCCTGCCCCTCCCTCTCCACCCCACACTCAGAGATCATCTAGAGATATATATAATTAAACAAATAAAGTAGATTACACACTGCTACATCAAAGAGAAAACAACGCTACACAAAAAACAGGTAATGACAATAAGTAGTCTGCAAGACTGTGGAAAACCGACAAACAAACAGCTTCAGCATTGTACTATTGTCCTACAATAAAATACAAAATAGGCTAAAACAGATTTAAGCCAAGGGGTATCCACGTTTTTTACACTGGTTAGATCATTAAAGTATATCAGTTATTTAAATTCCTACAACTTGGGATGTAAAAATGATCATGATCAGTACTTATGATTTATTTGACTGAGGTTTTGACTGGGTTCACACACACACACACACACACACACACACACACGCACGCACGCACGCACGCACGCACGCACGCACGCACGCACGCACGCACGCACACACACACACACACACACACACACACACACACACACGCACACACACACACACACACATCACAGAAGTTATGACAGCTGACCTTGTGTACTCGGATGAGCAGGCGTGTGAGGGAGAGCTAGAGGGCAACTGTGTGTCTGTTTGTGTATGTATGTCTCAATGTGTGTCTATGGTGGTGTGTGTGTCTGTTGTTTAAATATAGTGAATTCCTGTGGGCTTTTCTCCTTGCTCCCTGGGATCCTTGTGAACCACAGTGGGAGCTTCAGGGAAAAGTGAGTGAAAAAATAAAATTGTTAAAGAAAGACAGGAACTGGAGAGACTTGTGCAGACTGGAAGATTTATTTAAAAGAGAAAATGTGAAATTGGGAGAATATATGTAGAGGAAGTTTAGCTGAAGAAAGAACGAGATCTGGAACACAAATGGATACAGTAAAAGACCATACCAGAGAGATGACGTGACTAGGCAGCACTCTGAACCTTCGCTTGACTTGTGACTCGAATGTATTTGACATCTGAAATTTGACCTCATTAGTCCTACCATTGGCTCTGCAGGCTTAAGAGCTGGTCATTAATTTAAAAAGCTTCCCTGAGCAGAGACAAGTGAGTTGGAACACATGTAACTTGACCTGAACTCCAATGACACAGCAGGAGCAGAAACTTTAAAGGGCAAAGGTCATTACCTGAGTGGCATTAAACCATATTCCTCCCCGTGGTTGGATACTATTTCATTATGTACACATAATGATTACAAAAGCTTGTGGAGAATATATTCAGCTCTGTAGAAGTGTGAAGAGAAATATACAGAGAGCGATTAAGACGCAATGGGAAGTAAATTGTTAAAGATAAAATAAACTGCAGTGTGCTGGTTCTGGTTAGTGGGGCGCCTCTGTTCCATGTCACACACTCACTCAGTGTTATTGTTGCCTCCTGATGAGGTTCAGGGATTGGACCCGTGCAGCCTCGGAGGTACCCGTGGAGGTTGCCTGATGTTGATCTGGAGAGTGCAGTTTGTACCTGGGATTAGTTTCAGGCAGGATGGGCTGACTGTCAGCATCTCTGCTCATTATCTGCCTTTTAAACATATCTCATCTATGGTCAGTACTGGGTTTGATTTATTAAAGCAGAAGTGTTCCGATTTTCTATTTCTGAGATCCCTTTTTTTAAACTCAGTAAATGAATCCCAGTTCTGTCTTAAGTTTGTGTTCCTTTGTGTGTTTACAAAGGCTTCCAGTGTGTGACCATTGTGTAAGAATATGCACTTGCTTAAGAACCAGTGGTGGGAATAATTACAGTCAGATAATGCCGTACAATTTGTAGGTTCTTATACTTGAGTATCACCATTATACAGTTATTTTACTCCACAGCTTTTTAAGGAATATTATTATATTTTTCTTGAGCTTTAGTTTTAAAGGTACTTTGATATGGCCATTTTAAAAAAAAGATATACATTTATAATATATACTAGATTTGAACTGAAAAAACAACAAAAAAACGGTGGCATTGGTAATAATTAAACTATAATTATTGTAAGAGTTCAAATAAGATGAAATAAGATAAACAACGTAAACAAATTATAAAAAACAATTCTAAAATGTGTGAACAGATTGAATATCAAATCAATATGTTTGCAGATATAATATATAATAGTGCACAGATATAAAATATTATTGATACATAAATGGATTAAATAGTTGTTCAATTAATTGTAAATCTTCAATCTTCAACATTTAAGTTGGTTAAAATCAGTTTCACCTCGATAGACTACAACATGGAAATATTAATTACATATCAAAAAGTTATTAATAATCATTACATCTCACAATATACGTTAATTTAGCTCTCGCGGACTATTTTGATCGTAAGAAGAGTACTTTTGGTTTTAATACTTTAAGTACGTTTTGCTGATAATATATCTGTACTCTATGATGCCACCTTTAGGGAACAACTAGCACATGTAAAAAACACACACACAGACGCAGACACAGATAAGGCTGTTTGCCACCTTCTCCCGGCTCTTTATGAACCTGTCGGCTCAAATCACAGTCTCAAATGCCTCCATATCTTCTCCTCAAGTCAATCAAAATGTACCAGTCATCACCTCCCTGCTGCCAGGTAACAGCCTCACTCCAACTCCACATCTTCACTGACAGAACCAAAGCATGTTTTCAATTTCTTCCTCTCATGAAAGCTGCACAAAATTGCTTCAAAAATGTAACGTCATGGGTAATATGTTTTCAATTGCAGTTTTTATTAATGCTGTCAAACATTTTTATTGGTAAGATTTTCACAACGTTGATTGTCTGCTTAAATGACGTAATACTTTATGATGTTTTACAGCTCAATATAATAGACTTGTAAATGCATCAGCTTTAAAGTTATCTAGTAAAACTTGACCACAGTATTAATTAAAAAGTGACACAGAGGTGATGTCTTATCTAATTTTATTTTGAGTTAAAACAGATTGTGTTGTTGGCTGATCAGATGATAACTTCAACTGTTTCTATTAGTTCTGTCATTTTGACAGCGAGGACCTTTGCGCATATGTATCATCGCTGATGCGTCAGACCCACTGCATGTAAGCACAGGTTCTGGCCACAAAGATGCTTGTTATGTTATAAACTAGACAGGACTCGTAACCAAAGCTATTTTATCTTCGCACCATCACAAATTGGATTCTTAAAAAGCTTGGACAAATAGAGAAACAATAAGCTCACAATCACACACAACCACTAAAAACGAGAAAACTATCTAAAGTGAAAACCTTTTGAGTTTGATTTAGGTTTTGTATTACTTTAAATTGGTTCTTCTTTGGTTACAAACAACATGGCAGAGTTTTCAGTCTGAAAAAGTAAGTAGATCACATCCAAATACTGTTGGATGGGCAGTCCTCATTGTGTTCCAATGCAGTAAATCATTAAGGTAATTTTCTGTTTAAATAAATCCATATGTTCTTTTTGGTGTACTCCTATGTATCAGTTTACCAGTATGTTCATAATTAGGTGCACACAGAAGCCTGCGCTATAATGACTTGATGTAGCTGAAGGCATGTCGGCTATCATCCATCCATCAATTCTTTATTTTCAAAGCCGAGCCTTGTTCTCTTTTTCCTGCATGGCACAGTTACTCTGCCGGATACATTACCTTCTCTAGATAGGTTGCCAAAGTGTGTAATCTGGTTTGTGTAGTGCTGGCAGGTTGGACTCAGATGGAAGTGTGTAAATAAGTAGTGTACTCCTGCTTCTTTATTGTGCTGGTTCCCATTAGAACCCAATAACCTGAGGAGGAGCAGAGGACAGCTTGATTACTCCTGGCCATGCTTTTCAGAAAAACATTGATCCACAAACATTTGGTTATGTGTAATTGGTTCGTGCCTCTCTGTAAATGTTTTAGAAGTGAAGTCATGTTGTATTCTTGGAGACAGAGTGCATGTGTGTCCCTATTTGCTATTATATAATATATACTAGCAAACAGGGACACATTTATTTGCTAGTATATAATAGCAAATAGGGACATGTATTGTTTTTGAATTAGCCTTTTTAAATTGACACATTTTATAAACATAATATTGGCGTATCGCTGTGTCTGGAAGCATTAGGGTTTTTTTCTTCAATTATTTTGCATGCGCAAGGAGGTGTGTATGTATGCTGGTGTGTGTGTGTGTGTGTGTGTGTGTGTGTGTGTGTGTGTGTGTTTGTATGTATGTTGGTGTGTGTGTGCGTACATAGGTGCCAGTGGGTGGTGTGTGTCCCTCTGCTCATTAATACCATGTGGAGCTAAGTAGCAGCAGACTGCTGTTGAGCTTCCTGGCTAGATTTAGAAAATAAATCGGCAGCACACAGCTGGTCTGAACTGGTACTGAGAAGCTTGTATAGTGATATATCTTCAAGGTTCAAATATCAAGCAGAAACCACATTTTACAGCAATCCATGAGTGACAAAATGCGTATAGGTTAACCAAAAAGCCTCCCAGGTGTTCAGTGAGCGTTGGCTTGTGTATTTTGAGTTAAATCTGTCACTTTGCTCCCTGTTTGTTTTCAGTAAAACATTTATAGTGGTTTTAACGTGACTCCTTATTACACCGCTGTTAAGCAGAAAACCATGTAAACACGGTCAGGTTTCATAAGGTCTATGGTTGTTTAACTACTGAGGGCCTCATGCTAACCATGACCTTTCCTGTGATACTGACAAATGATCAGAAGGTGCTTCATGTACCAACATTTTGATTGATTTAGGGATTTTAACCCCCTTCTCATTGACACACGCCATCCATCTCATGAAAATAAAATCCCCACAAAAACAGCAGTGATTAATGTAACTTGGGAGCTGTAAAGTTCAAGGGAGCCAAGTTAATGCAAGGGTCTTACTGTAAGTCACCTTTACGAGGAGCAGAAATGCCGAGGCACCAAAATATCAGTCAGACAGATGCCAGTCCAAGCGTCTCCCTCATCCATTACCCTTCACTCTCTCTCTCCTCATTTGTCCCCATTTCATTTCTCTGTGTAGTCATTGGCTGGCCACCTCAGAGTGTTCTGAGACCATTGGCTGTTCAGTGTGGTCTATGAATGGCAGAAGAACAGGAAATGAGGTTCCTATCCTGCAGTGAGCCGTGCTGTAAACTCACAACAGCTGTGTTGGATCTTTCTGCAAAGACACTGAACCCCTGTACTGCATCTTCCCCTCAGACCCTCGAAATCTGGTCCTCTTTTAATACAGCCTTTCATTCTCTTTCCCGCAAACCAACATTTTCATACCCCTTCTGCACCTCTCAGCCACAAATTCCCCCTCAAATGACCACATTCTCTCACATTGTACCCCCCAGAGCCCATTATTTCCCCCCCTGTTGCCCCCCAGGATTTCCCGGCAGCCTTGCCTCCCACTCTGCAATCCTGACTCCCTTTCTCCCCCCTACAGCGCTATGCAGGAGTCCTGTAACTATACAATGTGAAGCCTGCAGTTAAACGCCGTGGAATAAGAGTGGAAGTGGGCCTCCATTATCATATCAAGTCTAGAGCTTTGTAAAACATGCTCCTGATGTTAAGCAGGTGAAATGTTACCCATGATCACAATCTTAGTTTAGCGTGTCGGCATGTGCAAATGTGTTGCTCAGCACTTAACACAATGTAAAGCAGAGGTTGATGTGAATGTTGGACACATTTAAATGTTTATTTGTATATCACTTTTTCTTAATGATATAACAAAGTGCTTCACAAAAATGGCATGGCAATCCCTTCACAAATGTCTACATCATGGTGGCTCTAAAAGAAAACTTGGGGATCAACAAAGTCTACAAGATACATCATCAGGGGACCATGAATGAACCACATTTTTGGTCATTCCAAAGCTAGGACCTAACTTCTGCGAAACATGAATATCTAGTATGTCAACAATTTCAAGATAACCCAGTTGTTGAGATATTTCAGTCGAGACCTAAGAAGTGGACTAAGCAAAAGTCCAACAGACTGACATTAGAATTAGAATTTTAATGTGACGGTCTTCTTGTAGATATCTCACAGAAATTCATGATCCTTGTGTTTTTCTCTCAGCACCCTGGAGTCCTTGGACCTGTCCTACAACCGGTTCACCTCTGTCCCGATGAATCTGCCACGCTGTCTCCAGAAACTGTCCCTCCAACACAACAACATCAGTCACATCAACGCCTTCACCTTCCGTCACATGCGGTCGAGCCTACAGTCCCTCCGTCTATCCCACAATGCCTTGAGCAATGAGGGCTTCGAGCGGGTCTCTCTTGTTGGAGCGTACCGCTCACTGGATGAGTTCCTGCTGGACAACAACCATCTGAGTCAAATCCCTCGCTGCATTCGCCAGTTTAAGAACCTGAAGTTGCTGAAACTAGACAACAACCAAATCAGGTAGAGTCACATTTTGTATACATTTGAATGAGTCTAATGTGTTTGTCACAATGCAGGGATAAGCCAAATGCTTGTTTGTTCCCCAATCCTGTCCTAACAACATTAGCTCTGCTTATGCAGCTCCCTTTGGAAAAGACTCTAAGGAGCTTGGCAAAAAGCAAAGAAAGTATCATGGCACATTCAGTGTCATTTATTCAAGCCAACAGTTTGACATCTTCATCAGCATAAAGATGAAGACAATGACTATTGTTGCCAAAAATATTACTTTCTTTCTGTCTGCAAACTTTACAAGACCCTGTGTCCCCTTTGATCTAATGTAGTAACACAAAGGCTCTTGTAGAACTCAAAAGACTTATTGTGCATTTTATATGGGGAGACTAACAAAATCACCAAGCGTGGAAGGAAAGTCCTATGTAAAAACTTTAAAGTACGTATGTTGTGGTTGCAGGCTGGTGAGGAAGTGGGGAGTGTGCCACCCTGGTAATGCTGGCTCCACCTTGGCTTCCATCCACTTGGAAAACAATCTGCTGGAGGTGGAGAGGATCCCCCCAAATGCCTTCTCCTGTCTCTCGGATGTTCAGGGACTGGTCCTCTATCCACAAAAGGGGCACTCGTATCACAAATAGGCTGCAAAGTTGGACAAACTAAGATGGACAGATTCCCAAATACATGTACATGCATAATCATGGCATACAGCCACTCAATATTTCTGTAGGCAGGGTCTACAGAAAAATATCTCTATCATGTAGTTTACTTAGATAGAGATACTCTTAGACAGTCAGTGCTATCATGTTATTGTCCCAAAACCTGTCTTTCTCTTTCACTTCTCACCTTTGATTAGGAGAATAACAGTGATGTGTTTGTATGTAATTTATACAGTAATGGAAAGAATCATTATGTAAAAGGTTAATACATGACGGTTGTTTCCAGATCTGCTCCAAACACCGGCCTATATCTGTCATTTCATTCAAGTAGACACCTTTGAGGAAATGGAGAATAGCTTAACCTAGTCTCAGTCTGAGGCTTGCAGGTGGAGCCTTTAGTCAGGTAATGTAGAAACAATGTGAGTGTGTTTTGATTTGGGACACAGGGGGGTCAAATCTTGGGACTGCAGCACGGGGGTCACTGAGAGAAAGTTAAAATATCTGGTGACACAGTGTGAACCTAAGGGGCCCATTAGGAAAGAAAATATAAACATCACGCAGGTTTCCTATCACCAGATGATTTCCAACATAAACATCCACCACCAGCCGCTCAGTAAAAACACATAAAGTCACTCTGACTGTGGGGGGGTGGGGGGGGGGCCTCAGTTGGGGCCTCAGTTGGGGCCTACAAATGTGTAGGAGTGTGTACAGTAATTGGGGTGAACATATGTGTTCATGAGAAGACTGGGGCTGCACCTTATTTGGGTTAGAAGTAGGGTAGATGGTAAAAAAGGGGGAGGAACATGCTTATCTAAGGCACAGAGTAAAACAAGCTGACTTTGAGGCACAATAAAGCGATTGTTCTTAGAAAGTCTTTAAGCCGATCAGTTAAACATGAGAAGAGCAGTAGTTCACGTGTATTTAGGTCCAATAGGATGTGGCTGGAAGACAGAAACAGAGAGCTGGAGCACATCGACAGATCTTTTGGGAACTAAAGCCACTGAAGCTGTCGTCCTGCCAACCTTGTTGACAAAGTGACTTCCCGGACCACAATGTTCTCTCCTTCTCTATCTTGGTGTCTATCGCCACATATCTCACTTTCCATCTTCTCCTGTTTATCCCTCATCCTCTTGCACAGTAAAGTACAATGCCCCATTCTTCTGTCTCAGCTATGATCTCAGCCCCTTGAGTCTTGCGGTGTGAATGAGAGCCATGTCTGTTACATTTCTGTATTTTAGATTGCCTTAACGCAGTCTTGGTGAGAACATAAGAGCCAAAGGAAAAAGACAAACCCTGTTGCACTCTCTGTTATTTGTTTTATGACATTAAGATGCCCGTTCTTCACAATGTAGTGAGCTGCTTTACACCAAATCCTGATAAAACAAACAAATCTGTATTTGCAGTCTCACCCGCAGATACAGAATATATTTTATGAAGGCTGATGGAAGTGCGCTAGTGTCTTTCATTTTTTAATCCACTCGTGCAAAGACACACTTAACAGTATGTCACTTAGAGTAATGGATATAATTACAATTATAAAATGTTGTACTCGGTGTACAAAGTCGTAATTTACCGGCTGCGTTGACTATCTGGCTCCAGGTATACGTTTTCAGCAGAGAGCAAGGCCTCTGAGGCTCTAAATGAAGAACAGAAGGTCCCCTGCAGACGCTAGAGTTACACACTCAGAGGAAGAAAGGGAGGGCGGGAGGGAGGGAGAGATCGACAGTTAATAAGAAAGAGAGAAAACGAAGCTGGGTTATTGAGAGGCAAACAGCTGACAGTCATCAAGGTTATGAGAGCACATGCATGGTTTGAATGTGTAATATAAACACACACAGAAACACTTTTATACTTTTCACTCTCAGCCTGGGCGTGTAATCACATGTTAGATTTCTGCTTTCAGTCTTGTGCATGTGGTGCAGTCTCCATTCTCCATAATTGTACAGTCATTTAGCAAACAGCACATTACTGTCTAAGAAACTACACATTCGCATTTATACTGCAGTTCCAGCACGTACAGGCAGAGACGATCAAAACTGCATCACTTTTCTTTCGGCAGTTTCCCGTCTTTGTAGTCCTGAACAGATGAATGATCCAGCCTTGATCCTAAATCTTTAAACCTCCTCTCCACAGCTATTTCAGATGGGGTGTTTTGTCAAATTTGACAAGCTTGCCACTTCAGCACAATCCATCATAGGCAAGGCAAGGCAAGGCAAGGCAAGGCAAGGCAAGGCAAGGCAAGGCAAGGCAAGGCAAGGCAAGGCAAGGCAAGGCAAGGCAAGGCAAGGCAAGGCAAGGCAAGGCAAGGCAAGGCAAGGCAAGGCAAGGCAAGGCAAGGCAAGTTTATTTATATAGCACCTTTCAACACAAGGCAATTCAAAGTGCTTTACAAAAAACGAAAGACATTAAGACAATGGCATTTAAAATCAGTCATTAAAAAGAAAAGATAATAAAATAAACATTAAAAGAAAAAATACATGTATAAAAGTTACAGTGCAGTTTAAGATGTGAATAGTTCAATTAAAAGCAGCGGCAAAAAGAAAAGTCTTTAGTCTGGATTTAAAAGTAGTCAGAGTTTCAGCGGACCTGCAGGTTTCTGGGAGGTTGTTCCAGATATTTGGAGCATCATAACTGAACGCTGCTTTACCATGTTTAGTTCTGACTCTGGGGACAGAAAGCTGACCAGTCCCTGAAGACCTGAGAGATCTGGATGGTTCATAATTTAGCAGGAGGTCAGAAATGTAATTTGGGCCTAAACCATTCAAAGCTTTATAAACCAGCAGCAGTATTTTGAAATCTATTCCTTGACACACAGGAAGCCAGGCGTGATATGATCCACTTTCTTAGTGTTAGTGAGGACTCGAGCAGCAGCGTTCTGAATTAGCTGCAGCTAGATTTTTTAGTGAGACCTGTGAAGACACCATTACAGTAGTTCAGTCTACTGAAGATAAAAGCATGGACAAGTTTTTACAAATCCTGCTGTGACATTAGTCTTTTAATCCTAGATATGTTCTTTAGGTGATAGTAGGCTGATTTAGTAACTGTTTTAATGTGACTGTTGAAACTCAGGTCAGAGTCCATGACTACACCTAGATTTCTGGCTTTATCTGTTGGTTTGAACATTGCAGACTGAAGCTCAGCGCTAACTTTTATACGTTCTGCCTTGGCTCCAAAAACCATTACCTCAGTTTTATCTTTGTTTAATTGAAGAAAGTTCTGACACATCCAGTCATTGATTTGTTCAATGCACTTACTCAGTGTTTGAATTGGAGCATAGTCTCCTGGTGAAATTGTTACGTAAATTGGTGTGTCATCCGCATAGCTATGGTAACTTATGTTGTTGTTTTTCATTATCTGAGCCAGTGGTAGCATGTAGATGTTAAAGAGAAGAGGCCCCAAGATGGAGCCTTGAGGTACCCCACATGTCATATTTGTCAACTCAGATGTGTATTTACCTATAGAAACAAAGTTTTTTCTGTCCTTTAAGTAGGATTCAAACCAATTTAGAACTGTTTTCGAAAGTCCCACCCAGTTTTCTAGTCGGTCGAGTAATATGTTGTGGTCAACAGTGTCAAACGCAGCACTGAGATCTAATAATACTAACACTGAAGTTCTGCCACTGTCTGTGTTTAAGTGGATGTCATTGAAGACCTTTACAAGAGCAGTCTCAGTGCTGTGGTTTGGACGAAAGCCTGGCTGGAACACATCGAAACAACTATTTAAATGCAAGAAATTATTCAACTGTTGAAAAACAACTTTTTCAATGATTTTACCTAGAAATGGCAGGTTTGATATGGGCCTGTAATTGTTCATTACTGAAGCATCGAGATTATTCTTTTTTAAGAGCGGTTTAATGACTGCAGTTTTCAGGGCCTGTGGAAAAATACCTGAGTGAAGAGATTTGTTTACTATATGAAGTAGATCTGAGGCCATGCAACGAAAAACATCTTTGAAAAATCCTGTTGGAATAATATCAAGGCAGCAGGAGGAGGATTTCAGAAGTTGAATAATGTCCTCTAGGTTTTCATCATTAATCTGATGGAATTGTGTCATGGTGTTTGAATTGATATTAGGTGGACATAGGGACAACACATTTGCTGTACCTGATGCAGAGGTACTGACTGCTTGTCATCATAGCACATGTGACACGACTAAACTGTTCAACTGACGTCTCATCACACCCAAAGGACGTTTCGAGTCCGGTGAAGCTGAGGCCAGAGCCTGAGAGGTTGACTGTACTGCAGTGTTTAGCTTTTTTTCTCCCATTCTCTGTCTGTCCAACCAGGACACAGCCACTTCCTCTGTTATTGGAGGATGTCTGGCTGATTTAATCAAAAGTACACACACAGTGAAAAGCAACAAAAAAGGTATTTTCCTGACGTCAGACATTAGCAGAGAAAGTGAGGAAAGGAGAAAGCTGGAGGGTGGAAGAGTGAGGACAGTCTCTTTGCTAGAACATGAGATTGGGTTCCAGTGTTAAGGGTCAACTATTTGGGGTCAACAAGAATGTACTTGCAGTGCAAGAGAACGAACCGCTCGGCCATCAGCCTGATGTGCTCATCCTTGATAGCCAGCAACATTAATGACTATGAAGTACACTTTTATTGGGCTTATATCCAAAACCCCAGAAACAACACTATGGAGCATTTGGTTTCTTTCCTCTCTCTTGTACTCACTCTGAAGCAGCACCTAACCAAGAGCTCACAAGTGGGTGTGCTAGAGACACGTTAGCTGAACACTTGTAGGACTAAAAAGAGTTTAATTTAGATGCCAAGCCCTCCAGCTATAGACCAACACCATAATCAAGTGAACCACAGCAAGAGAGAGAGAGACGGGCAGACAGAGAAATGAAGAGTGAGAAACGGAGGGAAAGACTAAATCTACAAAATGAGGGCGAGAGGAAGCAGACTCAGTGAGAGGAGGAATGTTATCTGCCACGGCCTTTATCAAAACTCTGTCTCCTGCCAACACCCCTGCAGGGCATTGATCTGGTATGCATGCCTTTTTTCGCCACTGTGGATACTGCACTCTTTGAGAGAAAGAATGGCATATAACCGAACAAAACAAGATGCAGGATTGCCAGTGGTCTCTTGTATTTATATAAATGATGAGGAAAAATATTAGGATTTGATGCTCAAGGTACTGAAGCAGCAGAGCTCAGGGATATCGTGTGGATAACTGTTCAAGTCTGTGTGGCAGACTTTGTGCAGGGTCGGAAAAGTTCCCAGATGGTGAGGCTTGCCAACCTCGCTCCCTCACTCTGGGTGTTGGCAATATGGAGAGGAAATCTGAGAGTTAGTGAGAAAGAAACACTTTATCCTGCCAAAACAACATTTAATAGAAAACCGTGAGAAGATGCAAAAATAATATGTTTTATAATCACAGTCCTACAATGACCTTTTCTGTATTATTTTTGGTGGAGCTGGGTGGTGTTCCCCCTCTGTCTTGTGACATTAAATAGTGGCTGGTTAAAAAAAACTTACTCTGCAAACAGAATAATACAACATCCAGCAATATGAGCCAGAAATATCCAGTTTGAGCTTCCACAGAAGTATAAAAGCTAAGACTTCCCAGAAAGCATGACATGGGATTTCCCTGGAATATCTTCACAGACCAACAATGTAATACAATTACGATGAATATATGAAATATAAGATAGAAAAAAATAGTGAAAGATAGATAGAAAACCTCTTCACAAACATACATTCTGTTGCTCTTTACAGGACCACAGTAACGTTGCTCTGCATCCCCATGGTGCCATGTGTTAGCACATGTTTTGCTACAATTACTTAAGGGCTAAGATTACAATGTCTTTCATCTAAATTGCCTTCAAAAGCAATTTGTCTTCAAAAGCAATTAAACATGGCAGTTACAGGCCTCAGACACACAGTTGAAATACAGTGCACTCTCTGTCCTTATTTCCTTACTAGACACCACCATGTTATCACTGGACATGTTTTTTTATATAGTTATCCAGACTGTGTACAGAAATAACAGGAACCCCAAGGAATCTAAAATTGTTATAGTGGTATATATCTTGCCTAAAATCAATCACATCATATTTGCATGATTTTACTTTAATAATAAAATAATACAAATCGAATTAATCATTATAGGAGTAATATTGAATAATACAATTCATCCATACCACTGTATAATAGAAGTGCTGCACTCAGGCCTCTTTCCCACACACACCCCTCCCTCCTCCTCCCCCGTCTCTTTCCTCAATCCAAAAAAGGGGAGAAAGGAGGCTGGCTCCTTAACTTTATGGGCTTGACCCCCCCTGCTCCCAGTCATTTCCTCGGTTGGGACCGGAGCGAGCACACACGGTGACGGTCCTTAGTGACGGAGGAGCTGCGGCTGGATGCACGAGGACCACAGAGAGACACAGCAAATATCCCTCAATGTGATGAGAATATAAGACTCTAGGATAAACTGACGCACAGAAGGAGACACCTTGATTTTTTGGGGGACTTCATATCGTGTTTTTGATTCACAAGGTAGGGGTGATGGGTCTTTTAAAATGATGTAATGTGTTATTCAGTCTATTAATATGCCACTTTTTTCTCCAGAGACTGAATTTCACTTGACAATATAATAATAATAGGACAAGTAGCCTATGCCTACTGTGCCTTCATGTTAGTTTATTTTAATACACAGCACTTTGAAGTATTAGATGTAACCTTACCTAATGCATGTTGTTATATGTGTTCACATTTTGTATACTTTGCTAAGATTCATGTCGCCAACTTTTATACTTTCAGTTAAAGTTCTCAGTGTTTATAGTGTGTACTTGGGTAGGTTATTTTATTTATTTTCCTCCTCACGATTAGTATATTTCAAATACTATCCGCATCATATAATACAACCTGTTGCATTGGGCTTTTGATGCTGTAGTTATCCGATCAGCTGTTACTCCTGAGTTACAGCAGATGGCGCAGCCAGTCTCCGCAGAGCGCTCACGGTGAGCGTTCATTAGTGGCAGAGAGGATAATGAAGCAACACTTTTTCTTTCCACTCACTTTATCCTCTAATCAACGCGACCCTATTCTCTCTTATCAGATTGTAGATTTATGGGCTCGAAAGTCCATCCCTGCATCATCATTTAAGGAGAATAATTATAGTGAAACGTGCCAATCAAGTAAATAGCTCCTTCTGGTTCTCATCTGCGCTACCCTAATATTTAGGCTCTGTGTACACAGCATTCTGATTTTGAATTATGTCTGGGAATTTGAGAAACGTTATTTGCCAGGGAGATAATTACAGATGCTGTGTTTTTGTGTTCACTAATATAAGGCAAACAAACAAGCATTTTATTGACTCTCTCTTTTCTTTACTCTCCTGTGCTGATGAGTTCATGAGCAGCATTTGTCAACGTTAGAGTGTATAACTGAGTCACCTTACTGTAAAAAGACATAGCAAACAGTGTCTGACTGTGGAGTGAAAATGATGGTGTACATCTGTCTCTTTCCGGACTTTCCATCCTGCCTGCCTATTAGCCATGCTGTGGGTTGACCACCTACACCTGCCTGTCTGTCTGTCTCTCGACAGTAACTACCTGTGTGTCATCACAGTTTAGTCCAAGTTTAAACTGAATTATTTCTCTGTATCTTCATTGATCAGTTTTCCTTCATTTTTATAATGTTATATTGTGTCCTATTTGAGCTCTGCCTCTATTTTGACAATAAAATGTGTGTGCTTTTTGGTAAGTTAAAACATAATGTTTACAGTGTCTATTCAAAGCCCACTTATAACTTGCACACACTTAAAAATGCTGGACATTATTTCAATGGGACTCATCTGTCCATATGGCATGGATCCTCAGGTCAATTGTCTTATTTGGCAATTTTTTCACTTGCCTCTCTGTTCAGGTTGGACTTGTCTCTGCGGTGTTGAGCAGCTAGCCACCACATCCAAGCATGGCGGCATCAGAGAAGCTGCCAAACAGTTCCTTTTTTAGGCAAAGCAGTCACCAAATTACAGCCGCTGGGGCAGTTAACTCCACCCGAACACTCCTATGGACCCGCCTAGCACCAACAGCCTGTGTGTGTGTGTGTGTGTGTGTGTGTGTGTGTGTGTGTGTGTGTGTGTGTGTCATGAGCAAGTGAGGGAGTTCATCCAAATGACCAGATCACTTTCGACATGGACTTAAATTCTGTGACCAAAATACAATAATAGTTTTCATGTATGGGAAAGTGTGTGTGTGTGTGTGTGTGTGTGTGGGCAGAAACTTATAAGCAAACATTTTTGTGATTTTATTTTTCTTTGTATTGTGTTTTCTTAGTTTATTTCAGCTTGGATCAAGTTCAGAAGAACATGATGGGTGAGGACAAAAATAGTAAACACATACGGAAAACAAATAAACATCCCATGGAGTGACCCCATCACCACCAATATAAGATTGTATTTTATGCAACACAATACTAAGACTTTTCAAATGTAGTTGTGCTCAGTCAGCACTGGGATCACTTTGTGCTTCCTGTGATGTTAAACTGCACTGAGTGTTGACGTGGCGGCTGCCAATACACCACTGTTGTTGTGCCAGCTGGCACTTTTGTCGTGCTCTCTGCCCCACCTTAACTCTTCTCTGCCAATGCAGTTGAAGGAGCAGAGCTAATGTGTTCCTGAGTATGAATACACGGATAGAACGAGCCAGCATTTTATGTCTTGATCGATATTGTAAGGCTTAATGGATTTTGGCCTCTGTGGCTCATGGAGTTGCCAAATGGTTTGACATTTGCTTCAGACAGCAGCTGTGAATAAAACGTGCCGTGATAAAAGGGCTTGTAATGATTTTACAGTAAAAAAACTTTCTCTGGAGAGAAAAAGGTGGCCGCACTTCATGTGAGGCAAAAGACAGTCGGGTTGTGTTTATGACTGTGTGGGAGGTTATAGTGAGTTCATGGGAGACCAAACACGGTGTGTTTTATCTTTAGATGATTGTTCTTGGCAACACAAAGAGCATAGTTTAAATATATGTTTGTTTAGCTTGACATGGGCAAAGGCTGCCTTGTGGGAACTCTAGTGTCATTGTGCTGCATGTGAGGGCTGACAGGTACCCAGCACTTGATGGATAGTGCATATAGGAAATGTAAAGCTAATGTCAGTCGCGGGTTGTGGGAAACTCAAACAAGAGATACATTTGTTGGTTGCGGATTGTTCCCCAGATGGTGCTGTCACTGACACCGCTGCGTTTTATTCTAAAGCGGGATCCTTCCACCCAAGCATCTGTCCTTGAATCCTGTCTCATATCTGGCCTGTTTCTCTTTCCCTCCCATAAATCCTACATGTACCTTGTTGAATCCGAGAGTAAGCCACTGGCATTCATATCTTCATAAAAGTGTCTGCCTTCTGTTGCCTGTTATAACAGCTTTAACCACCTTTAGAGGCTCAGACAGTCAGACAGTGTGTGTGTGTGTGTGTGTGTGTGTGTGTGTGTGTGTGTGTGTGTGTGTGTGTGTGTGTGTGTGTGTGTGTGTGTGTGTGTGTGTGTGTGTGTGAGAGAGAGAGCTTAAACACCTTTTGCACAGATGGGGAACTTCCTCCTTCTTTTCTTCGCTTTATTGAAAAAAAAATCATTGCTGCACAGGAGCGAGATTCAGCCACCTCGTTAAATGTTAACAGAAATAGGACAAGTTAGACTGTATGGCCTATAGTATGTAGACACCGAAGCATTATAACCACATGTCATTATGGAACAAAACGTGAAGGCATTTATTGGCTGCAATAACAGCCTTAACTTGTCTAGGGAGGACTTAAAGAAGATATTTGAACCTGGCTGCAGGGATTTGCTCTCATTCAACAGCAGTCTGGCAGTTGAAAGGCCTATAGATTCTGAAAACCCAGACCCCAAAAAAAGTATACATTGGCAGTAGTTTATCCACCTTTCTTTGGCCATATAGTTTAGAAAAAACAGTCTTGAGTTTATGTACCTCTACCTCCTTGTATCTTTTGCAGCTTCCTTTCCTACATCTCACAACCAGCGAATTACAGCTCACTCTTTCTTTCTGTCAGCCTCATGGTTTTCATTTTTATTCTCGATGCACTTGCCTGTCCCCAAACTCACTTGCAGCACCTGGAAGACAAACAAAGTGAGCGAGACAATAATAGCAGTCCATCCATCCATCCATCCATCCATCCATCCATCCATCCATCCATTAAACCACTCTTGGCCTCTGGATGGGATAAGAGCCAGGGCAGTAACAATTAAGTTGAAGCCTTTGGTTTGCTTTCGTCTCAGACCGGATGTTTGCAGCTTTACTGGAGGCAGATGAGAGGAATTTATATGTACACAGACCAGGGCCAGATGAAAATGGTTATTACAGCCAGTGAGGCTCAAGATTGTGGGATGTAGTTTAGTCTTGTTGTCATGTTTATAGTGTTTATAGTATCCTTAGACATAATTCCTGGATGATGATAGTCTTTTCTTGTTCCTGTCTCCTTTTTCTCTCATCTATCATCCTCAACACCTCTGTCTACACATATCTACTTCCATATCTAGATAGAGCAAAGGTGCTACACCTTTAGCTGAACAATGATCTTAGAAAATCTGAGCAAAGCACAAGTTACAGGAATTGTAGGTGTATAAATACATCTCGTGGTGCCTTTTGTATATTCCAGCTCTGTTGTGTGTCTTTATGCGGTGACTATATATGTCTTTGCTGGGTCCTTATTGCTGCATTCTTCTGGCCAAGCCAAGGCCAGTGGTGTTTTTTCTTTTCTGCATAATGGTATAATTTTGCTGCTATTTTTATTGCAGGGAGCAGACTGCAGGGGCCAGTTATTCATGCTTCCAGACCAGGACCACTTCATGCACAGGCTCTTTATTTTACTGATTGTTTCAGTGATGCTTTTATTACTTTCAATGTAGCAAAAAAACCTTAAAGGTGCTGCGGATTGCATAAAAAACATTCAATTAAATCCTATGTGATTCAGGATTCAAACGGATCGAAATAGTGAGTAAGAGTGGAAGCTAATTTGATAAGCATGTGTAAGTTCATCACCCACATACTGTGATGCATGTACCCTGACCACACTCTTTTTTGTGGATTTGTATTGTCATTTAAAGGATTAGTATCAGTTGAGACAACATTTGTGTACAACATGAGGAATGAGAAGCATTTCCCCAACTGTAAAAGTCCTTGAAAAACACCCTCACAAACTTTATTATTGCAGTCACTCCCTTTTTGGCCATTCAAAGTCTTGTAAACAGTCAGTGCTGCTAGAAATACCCCACGACATTGGGTGAAATAGGCAGGACAAAAATCCACCAAGTGTGTGTAGCATTTAGTAGACAAAAGGCTTCCGGAAAAGTAAGTAACACACCCTGGGAAAAGATGCAATGGGTCTCACATTGTTCTGATGCAATTGAAGTGAATTACAAACTTCCAAGCGCACTATCCAAGAGTTGAACCTTATCATTCCTCCCTGGTTTTTCTCTCCCCTGCTACTTCTTATCCTGCATCTGTTGGTCCAGAGAATTCTGAAATCCTGATCCTGCTTCCAAAGAAAACGCGATCATGTAGCAACAGGATCTTTTAACTTCCTTGGAAAGTCCAATCGCATGCTAACCATTTGCATCAACACTCCTCAGCTGTAGGATGATGCAGCTGGGGAAGGGAATTAACACCACAAGGTGAGAGATTATTAGGTTTTAAGTCACCCAAGGGTCCAGTGTTGGACTGCAACATATAGGATTAGCCTGATTTTAAGAGTCAGAACTTCCAATTGAATAGACCAATTGGCCTTATAATATTTAGTTTTTTTAAGAATTATATTTTAGGTTAAGTGGGAGGAGGTGGTTTTGCTGAGTTGTACATTAGGCGAGTGTGTGCGGGGCAGGATAAACAGAGCAAACAAATGGACAAACACACATGCACTTACACACACGTGCTCAGATGTCTGGTGACCTAAATCATCAGTGTGAATGTGTCCGCAGCTATGACATCATGGAGTGTGTGTGTCATGACATGCAAACACATGTGCATGCACACAGACACTCTCACACTTGCAAACCCAGTTTTCCTCTTAGTGAATGGTGGCTTTGTTTAACTTCTCGGTTGCAGGAATAAAGTTTTCCACAGCTGAGGTGATGTCCTCCACACTAGCCGATTGGTCAGTGGGAAATGACTTACTCTCTTGGGAATGGTCTCGGTGAGCAGGAAGCAGACAGTGACATTTTGTCGGAGTGGTTTAAGAGAGTTTCATTCCCAGAGTCAATTCTTGGAGAGATTCCCCGGGGAAATGAGTCCATTTCTCCTCACCAGCCTCCAGCTCATGGTCTGCCTGTTAGGTGTGGTATAAACAGTAGGGCTTTATAATTGAGGTTAAGCAGACCATTTCATAATATGTCAATGTCCATGTATCACTGACCACTCTCCTTAGCTTTGAAGTTGAAGACCTCATCCACATGGCTGGATTGACAGCACCTCCTACTCTTTGTGCATTGTGTATGAACTCTGTCACACTCATACTACCTTATACTCACTGAAGATTGCATGGCAGCTCTGAAACCAATCAGGATTTCAATTTTTTGCTGAAATAAATCTATTTGGTCCCAGGTTTTCTGTCCATCTGCTAGTATTTGGATTTCTAGATTAAACACTTTCCCACATTTAAGGCCCCTTGGTGTCTGGAGTTCAGGCCAGTCCCCTGTTTTCTCTATCAGATATCCAGCCTTGGTCAGGTTCTTTTCTATGATTTGTTTCTTCATGTTATGACTTCCAAGACATTTCAATGCAATACGCATATCTTTGTCTACTATCATGATGAAACATAACAATTATAAAAAGGAATGCAATACAGTTGAAGCCTCCAATGACAATGGAGCTGAATGAAAACCTCTTAATAAACTGGCAACTAAAAGAGTATGCAACAAAGTTGAGTTAAACTGATGTAGTTCTTCTTTCTTCTTGTGTTTCCTCAGGTAGTAGAAGATGTTGCCACACTGCTCCCTCCTGCTGTTGCTATGCGTGGCTCGGCTGCTCTCCACCACCTCGGCCCTGCCCTTTGAGCAGAAAGGCTTCTGGGACTTTGCAATGGACAGCTTGGACAGCGGCGGTTTGATGACGATGATGAGGGATGAGGAAGAAGGCTCAGCCGTAGAGGAGATCCTCCCCCCCGACATATCCATGTGCCCCTTCGGCTGCCACTGTCGTCTCAGGGTCGTCCAGTGCTCTGACCTCGGTCAGTGAGAGTGTGTGTGAGAGAGAGAGATCATGTCTGTGATGTTTTGTCATCATTTCTAAGTGTGTGTGTGTCAACAGAGTTCAGACAGAGAAGCAATGAGTTGAAAGACAGAGTGAGTGAGCATGACCCGAGCCTTGCATGACTCTCATAGCTCCAGAGAGTAAAGTCCCCCTTTGGTGTGTTATCTCAGAGAGGAATTTTTCCCTCGGGATAATGCTGGTGTATTTTGAAAAGGAAAGGCATGTCTTTGAGGGACTTTATGTTCCAGACTTTGTGTGTAGATAGGCTACTGGGTGAGAGACGAGTTGAGAGATGGTTTGAGCAGGAAAGGGGAAAAGACTGAGGCTAGAGAAGGAAGGAGGAAGAGAATTTAAGAGAGTTGGAAAGGGATCAAGAGAACAACGTAAAGATACAAACTAAAAAAGTACTCTTTGATCAGAGGAGATGAACGTTTATAATCCTTTCACTCTCTTCAAGGAGTTTTTAGTTTTTTAGTTTTAGGGTCGTAGACAGGATGTTTAAATGGAAAACCCAAAACAGGAGGGGCGGAAGGATGGGGTTTAACGATGGAAGAATGATAAAGATAAAAGTTGTGTTAATGTGTCAGGATAACAAACAGGGTTATAATATTCACATTGAGGAGTTCCACTGAAAACCATGAAACTATTTTGTTGTTGAAACTAATACAAAGAAATTGAAGTTCCGTCAAATCAAGCTCAAAATGTTATTTTCATAATGCTTTTGGAGTACGTCTGTGACTCAATTTTAGTCATGTTTCCATATAAGTCAATCCAACGATTTCCTGCCTGTGGATATTATAAGTGCATGCTATTCCTACTCTGTCTATTCTTACAGGACCAAATCAACTACCTCTAGTCTTATTTAGGGATATAAAGATTCCTCACATTATACTGGCTATATAACTCTAATAGGCTGTCTGTGTTTGGACATAATGGTTTTGTCGAATCATCATTTAACAAGCTCTATATATTTACTGTCCCTGGTCTCTCTGCTGCGGGTAAATGTGGAAGCGTATAATTTCCGCGATGTCAAGTGCTTATTTAGAACAGATGTATTTTAGCGGTGGCGTCTGTCTCCTCTCAGCGTGCATCGAAGGATGATGTCGGGTATTTGTGTTGGGGGACGCTGGGGTTTAGGAGGGTGCTAGTTTTGTCAGTTTGTGGTCAAGGCTTTGAGATTGTGGTAGATACGGGTGACATGCTGTGGTTTGGTTTTGTGGGTTAAAGGGATTCAGTTAATCAGGGTGTGTGTAAGATTTGTTCAGGTTTGTTGATAATGTCTGTTGTGCGGGTATTCAAATGTGAAGGTTTCCAACTGGCAGGACGCATTTCCACACCTGACGGTGTTGGCTGGAAGGTAAATATTTCCTACCACATGAATCCACCTGGTAACATTGAACATCTTTAGAGTCCTGTTGCTAGCACAGCTGCTGAAACAACTGTATTACACTTAGGAAAATCATAATCTGGTTTATAATTTAAACAGATTACCCAGTTTGGAACTGGAAGTTTCTTCTACATCTTTGATGAATTTATCTCTGCTCCCTGAAGGCAACATCTTGCTTTATTTCCTGGATAATATAAAGTTTCCAGCCTCCTCATCCACCAACAGATCTCTCTCAGCGCTGCGTTGACGTGGTTTGTACAGATTTTCAGAGGGAACTGTTGAGGGTTTGATCATATAGGGTGTGGCACAGTAAAAGCCAAAGCCATATATCTAAACTTAACTCTAGATGGACAGCTCTGGGCAGAGTCCTGTGGGACCCGTGTGGTTGGTGGCAAACTGGATCCCAGTGGGACAGCTGGCGTCCTTTCTCACCAGCAGGTCTGGTTGCATCATGGTCGCCGTCCAGATGAGGTCGGCCCTGTTCGGGATTCGCTTTACAGTTGCCTGTCTGCGCCACTGACCACATCTGATACACCCATCCACGTGTCCCTGTGATGTGGTGTTGCTAATGATCACTGGTTGCTGTGTTTGTGCGTGTGCTGAGTCATTTTTCCAGAGAGATCCCAGAATTAATGCAGGTGTATTTCTTAACGCTGTCTGCTTTTCTTAGCCTTTTCTTAGCCTTTATGAATGTATTGCTTGGTAAACACTATTCACAAGCAACCCTAACCATAACAGCTCTGGGTGTTTATGATTGTCACTGATGTCGTTAAACTGAACAATTCTTCATTACTTCTTAGCAGGTGTTTCTGTCACAAAGAAACCAAAATGAAGACGCTCTGCATGGAGGTTTCACCACTCACACATTAACACACAGCTTGTGTTTCTCGGTTTTAAAGTGTCAGGAATGTGTCTGTCTCCCATTTATTTCATGTGTTACTTTGCTGATGGTATTTACGTCACATCCTTTGTGAGAACGTCTGTCGTGTAGTAACCAGATGGAGAACATCTGGCGTCCCCATCTGGTATGTCTCTATAAGTGAAAAACCAGTAATGTGCCGCTTTGACGTCGCTGTGTGACCTCCATGGTTGTGTCTATGTCCACCTGTCATTAAAATAATAGACGAGGAGGCCCAAAGTGCTCATTTGAGATTGTGTGGGAGTGTGTTTGGGTTCATGTTTATGCCTGATGAAGGTTTGAAACACACAGAGACTATTTATTTTCTCAGAGTCTGTGTCTGACTAAGTTATTCTAAGAGCTTGCCTATTCAAAGAACTTTGGTTTTAGGGTGTTGGTTCTCCCATGGAAGCATTTAATAGAGTATGTTTCCCTTCTGTGTTTTTATTGGTCGTCGTGTTTAGGTCTGACTGAAGTACCACAGAATATTCCCCGGGACACCAAGTTCCTGGACCTGCAGAACAACCATATCACCGAGCTGAAGGAGAATGACTTCAAAGGCCTCACAAACCTATATGTAAGAAACACTTAAGAAGTCACTTTCATAAAATCCTTCTCAGCATTAGCTCATCAACACTTCTCAAACATGTGTAAACAACTCAGCTTCTATTGGCGTCAATAGTGTGAGATATCCTGATAACCCTCTATTTCCTTGAGGATTTAAATGTTTCGTTTCCTTTCTGTTTTGCACTCCACCACCCTTCTCTCTGAGAGCTTTAATTTTATGAAGTTTGAGCCTGAAGCCAAATGGGAGTATTCACAAGCTCACATCCTTGCCTCTTTTAGCAGAAAGCTTTTGCTCACTCCTGACCCAAATTTAAGAGCGCTGACCAAGAGCAATATTAAGTCTGGCAGCGAGCAGGAAACTCACATCATGACATTATACAATAACGTCTTTATTAAGGTCTGTTTACCTTAGCCTCATCTGTCTCCATTTTGCAGCCAGTGCAGGTGGCGAGACAGTCTGCTGGGTGATGGACTGTTGCTGGATCTTTATTAATTCACTAAAAAACATTCAGTAGAGACAGAGGATGAAAAACAAGCCCTTGTTTCATATTTGTTTCTAATTTCCTGACTGTCTGGGTGCTACAGTGGGTGTTTAATTTGGTTTCTCCATGGTTTCTGTTTTTCTAGGGCCTATCTTTGAGGAATAACCTGATTTCCAAAGTCCACCCCAGAACATTTGTGCCTCTGAAGCACATGCAGAAGCTGTACTTCTCCAAGAATCTGCTGACCACTGTCCCAAAGAACTTGCCCGCCTCTCTGGTTGAGATCAGGATCCATGAGAACCGCATCAAGAAGGTGGCAGCTGGTGCCTTCGCAGGACTGGGAAACATGAACTGCATAGGTCAGAAATGACTTCAACAAATCTAGGCATAACTCTGGGGTGCTCACCACTGCCTTTGCCACTCTATAGAAGATTAAAGAGTCTGTATTTTATTTCCTGCCTCAAATATTCCTTTTATCTTTCAGAAATGGGCGCAAACCCTATCCACAACAGCGGTTTTGAGCCAGGAGCCTTCAAGGGACTGAAACTGAATTATCTGCGCATATCAGATGCTAAACTGACTGGGGTGCCAAAAGGTAACCATTTATCTGTGTGGCTAACATGCTAACATAATTATGTGCAATGGATAGTTCCCCAATTTGGGAGATATGCTTATTGGTAGCACTTTCATGCATGTAGGCTAAACATAATCAATCTCAATAATTTTCAAGATAAAAGATATGACATTCATGATACAGAATTAACTGGATTATTTGCAATTAAGTTATTTGAATACATTATAATCTACAAACAGAAACACTAGAATAACTGCCATGTGGCGTTTGCTCTGCTTTAAACTACAGTGTTACTGCTATTAACTTTTTTTAAATAGTTTTGAGCATCACAAGCACAGTAAAATGATTTGTTTCCCGGAATGTGTCATATTTTGATCAATTTGGTTTGATAATGTCAAACGTTTTTCTAGAAGCTCTGGTAGGCAGATCTTTTTTTTAACATTCAGACCGAGCCAGGCTAGCTATTTATCCTGTACTTCAGTCCTTATGCTAAGCTAGGCTAATCAATGGCTAGTTGTGGCTTCATGTTTAACTGACATTTAAATGGTATCATTATTCTGATATCTACTCTAACTAGCTACTTATATCTATATATAATATATCTTATTAGTGTTATAAAATAAATGTATAGCTATGGGAAATATAAAATCTTACCCTTAAGTCTTACAGGTATAGTGTCTCTCTTTCAGATCTCCCAGACAGTCTCCATGAGCTTCATCTAGATCACAACCAGATCCAGGCTGTGGAACTGGAGGACCTGAGCCGCTACAAAAACCTGTTCAGGTATCTTTTGCACTTAATCACCACTTAATTTCTAACCATAACTTTCTTGTGCCCTCAGGTATTTACTTGCATATCTTTGAAGAATTATCCTGTGGTTTGAAATGAAGAAGAACATTCCAGGCAGCAGTACCCCTCAGGGGGAGTTGTATGAACTACATTGAGATGCCACTAAAAGTAGCAGGAAAACTGCGACCTTATGCTTGTGTGGACTTTCCCCCTCAGTATTCTCTTAAAGGGGACCTATCATGCAAAATGCACTTTTTGATGTCTTTTATACATAAATATGTGTCCCCGGTGTGTCGGGGAACTCACGCAGCGTCAGCAAATAAAACCATCCCTCTTTTCCTCCGTACCCAAATCTCTAAAAACGGGGGTACAACGGAGCTGATCTAGATTTGCGTCCGATATGACGTAATATCGGAAATGTGGACCCACGGCACTATCAGAAAGTTGCTATCAGAAACAATGCCCGACTGTTTTGGACGTAATATGGTCGGTGTTGACATTAGCATCGCTAACACTCAGAGCTAACGCAGTACTGGAGAGCATGTGTGTGAAGAAGCTGGATATAAAAAGGAACTCACCTTGTGGTATAACCGGCAAGAGAGAAAGCCTTTGAGCTCCATACTGTTTCAGAAATAATCCTTGATAATCCATGATATGGCATTTCATCACGGCAGTATTTAGTTTAGACAGTAGCTGCCGGGTCCCACATGAGCTCAGCCCCCTCCTTTTTAATTTTGTATCAATCTCTTTCTTTTTTAAAAGCTTTATACCCAAAATCAGCACTTTTGAAACAGGAAGTGAAATAGAGGGATATGAGGCATGGCTAGAATGGGTGATCTGTTTGGTATTTTGAGCAAAACACTTCATAGACATGTTTTTTATATATTTGTATATATCTGAGACCTATGCTATTGTCTAAAAATAGCATGATAGGTGCACTTTAATAAACCTTTTTGCAGCAATAAGTTGCCAAAATAGGAAAGCACAGGCATTCCTCTCTACACTGTTGCTTTATCACAGTTCAGTTGTATTTAACTTCCTTTAAACACACATCTAATCTCTAATGTGATAAATAGTGGTCACAGAAGCCAGGCTGCCGTGGAATTAATTCTCACCTGGCTTCACATCCATTTCTTACAATGATACATATCAGGGAACTGGAGATACTCAGGCTAACATTAGTAAAACAGTTTAGCTAAATGTATCGTGCATTGGCCTATTTTCTGCCTATTTCAGGTTTTTCCCCTTGTCTCACTTTTTCCAGGTTGGGCCTTGGCTATAACCATATCCGTAACATAGAGAATGGCAGCCTGTCCTTCCTCCCCCGACTGAGAGAGCTGCATCTGGACAACAACCGCCTCACTCATGTTCCCAAAGGCCTCCCAGATATGAAATACCTACATGTGAGTCTTCCATGGACACATTTTGTTTGCCATCTGACTTTGAATATTTCACAGGGCGCTCCACTCACCCTACATTTTGCTGCTTTTTAGGTGGTGTACCTCCATTCCAACAACATCGCCCAGGTGGGCATGGATGACTTCTGCCCTCGAGGATTTGGGATGAAGAGGACTTTCTATAACGGCATCAGCTTGTTTGATAACCCTGTCAACTACTGGGAGGTGCAGCCTGCTACGTTCCGCTGTGTCAGCGACCGGTTGGCTGTTCAGTTTGGCAATTACAAAAAGTAAAGACAGGGGGATGCAGAGAGATGGAGAGAGTAAATGCAAGGTTATGGCGGAGGAGAAGATCATTTAAACAATGAAAGAAACTTGAGAGATGGAGGAAGGGAGTTCATATTTCAGATTATTATCTTTATTATTATGGTTGTTTTTGGGTGATGGCAAGGATGGGCAACAAACGTTGCCCAAGTCTAAAAAACAATCACATAACTTGAAGGGAGTGGAAAGTGAAGCGCTTGCATTATTTCACCTGAGTTTTCAAATGTTTTAATTTAAGGTTTTTAATGTTTTGCCATTTGAAATGGATGAAACAGAGGAGAATGTCTGAGAATTATGTTTTCCCACCTGCCTTAATCGATGAAAATGAAAACTTGTGAAGCATTTTATTCCTTTTTTTCCCACACAATATTCCTTATTGTGATAGAAGATATTTTTAATTAAAATTAAAAAAAAATAGATAAGCAATGCATTTTAGATGTTTTATATATACATATATAAAAAGTTCTCTATATAACTGTATGTGTGTGCTATTTTGGGAGATATATCATGTCCTTTTTTCACAGGTCTGAAGCCATTTGGCCCATTATTAAATTATAATAATCATCTATCAACTAAACATTTCACAGATTAAGGGCTATTTCCTGACAGTTAGTTAAACGGTACAACATGTAAAAAACATTATTCAAGTTTATATCATGGGCAATAAGTACATTTTGAGGTTCCCCTTATCAGTGTTAAACACTTTTTTCTTTTTTAACTGATTTAACTGAACCACCAGAATAGCCTTTTTAAGGCGTCTATTCTGTACCTTCTGTACCTACTAAATATGCTGTCTGTTTCCTATATAATACAGTACTCCTTAAGGGGACACTAGAGGTAGTGGGGGTTTTGCCCCATTTAGAGAAAACACACATCTGCTTTGCTTTGAGACAATGTAGGCAGTGTGTTCACATAGTGCTACAAACAATAGTAGTGTTGATGCATTGTTTTGCACAGATGTTCTATTATGCTTTATCTGCTTCAGGGTATTTAAAGGGTTGGCCTATTTACATTGGTAGACCTATGTGGAACTACTCTAACCGTTAGTATTCTGTTCTGTCTCTGTTCTGTAATCTGACAAGCTATACTGCTGCATGTGAATAAAGACATTATTAACCTGCTGCATAAAGTTAGAAAACAACTGTTGCCCCAGGGTTGGATACTGTTTGAGAAATAAAGAATAAGTATGGAAAACATTTGATGAATGGATCTCAAAGCCTCAGCCGAGGAAATTCGGAGTCTTGACATAATACAACACGGTAACATTATTATGAAGCACATTTTTTATTTGACATACATGGGACTTGTTTCTAAACTTTAAAGAGAGTTAATGAAATGTGTAATGTTGTGGACTGAATAAAGGAAGCCACTATAAACATTCAGATAATTTAACTACATTTTACAAAATGTTGCACACCGAGTGACATCATATAGGCTACAAAGTAAAAATGCATATTTATTATTATAATTCTGATTATTATTCAGCTGATGCTCTATGTTAGATACTTAATGTTTAAACAGCTTGGGTGATATTTGGAAGTTATAGGCCTACTGTAGCCAAATTATGTCGTTTTCTATTGAACAAAAATACATTTTTGCTGTGTAGCCTAGTGGGCGAACCAATTCTATTTTACGGTGATAATCATCATTCATTTTATATGAGCAAATATGTGTAGATTAATCCATGAATCATCATCAGTGATACGATATCATTTTCAAATCTGGCGCTCAGCACGTCACCGCGGAGCCCCTTCTCCCCCTGATGGAAGGATCCGGTGATCAGCCGTCTTTCGGTGAGGCTGCACTTGCCTGTGTTGACACCGGACGGATATGCGGCGATGCTCTTGCGTGTGAACGCGTTTGCAGCGCTTTCTAGGAAGCAGCTACGGAGAGATTTCGCCTCAGATGAGAGATTAGGAGGACGAGCCATCAGCATCCCAGGAAAAGGTTATCTTTTAGTCAATCTGCTCGGTGTCAGCGGCCCATCGCCTGTCAGAGGAAGCCGGGGGTTGGATTTGAAATGTCGCAGGGATATACTGGTGAGTCGGCTGGTGCGCAGAGCTTCGGTGCAACCTATCATTTAATTCATAAGCATCCTTTGTGGCCGACTGGAGAAATAATGCAGACAGTGATCCTGTAGAACAAATGTTATTGTCATATTTGGTGACGTAAATATTGTACGTGAGAGCCTGAACAGGCCTGGCTATATGTTGATAGGCTAATCACCTGTTTTGAAGGCTATCTGCTCTGATAATCATGGCGCTGTATTTGCTCCTCTGTGATCTATTTTTTGAATAGCAAATGGTTTCTTGTTTTCTGTCTCAGGATATTCAACATCAGCTCCAGTAATGAAGCCACAAGGCTTGCTATAGCATGTAATTGTTTGGACAAACAGAGACATGTTATGTTGGATTAATTTCATCTGCAGCTATCAGCGTCCCTTCCGTAGAAGCAACATGGAAATGTCACTGCTGAAAATAAGCCATTCTAATTTAAGAAGCCAACATGACATTTGTTTGTAGCTGCTTGTCATTCTGCAGCTTATAATAGCCCACAGTAGATAACATACTGAGACAAATCTGCTCCTGCATTGTTAATCACTTTTCTCTTCTTTTTTTTTACAGAAAGCTTAAAGATGAAAGGAGGCCGAGGTGGAGTGAGCCCCTCCTGGTCCAGGACAGGTTTTCATTAGACCTTTGTGAAAGCAGGTACCCAGCATATCTTATTGTTATAAAATAATGAACTCATACAATAAATATCATAACATATAGATATTATCTTTCCTTCTCAGGGACGGCTGTGTCCAGGAGGTGATGGAAGTGCAGACTGTGCTTCATCACTACCCATTCCTACAGATGGACACTCACCTCCTGCACACCTGAGCCCACACTCAGTGCTGTCTCCTTCCCCTTCTCTCCTTCTGCCTCCCTTGCTCATCCCACCTCTCCCTCCACATCCTGTTACTTGCTTCCCCCTCCCCACCACTTCTTACAACCCTCCATTCAATTTTCCCCGCGTTTAAATTTCACCCTTCCTCTATGACTTTATGATGGCGTGCTACGGACGCTCTCTGGACTCTCCGTGCACACTAGCCTTGCTGGTGGGCTTCCAGTTTGCCTTTGTTCTCTATTTCTCTCTCGGGGGCTTCAAAGGCTTGGTGTCGGTCCTGGTGCATACCACAGACCCGGAGTTTGATTACTCTCGACCTCACGACGTCTATACCAACCTCAGTCATCTGGGAGTACCGCCTCCCCCGCCTCGCAACTCGGGCACTGGACCCCCTGCCACAGGCCCCCCACTGAGAGACTGCCAGATCCCTTCACCACTGCTTGGTGAGAGAGTGAGAGGTGTTAAATATGTGCTGTTAAATGTAACACGTGTGTACAAAAACATGCACAAGGAAGCAATGTGTGTCATTTTGAGCAGGCAATAAATATTCCGGAAACTCTTGAAAAAAAAACATTTGTTCCTGCAAGCCTCCACAAAACATCAGTTCACAAACATTCACACAACTATAGTATATTCCAAGTCTTATTTGTTCTGTCATAGGCTCTTTACCTCTGAAACACTTACTGTTTAAAATCTTCCGCTTGAACAGTGTATTTCATTTTAGTAAAAATGCATGAGTTTAGAAAGTAGTGAACATAACAAAATAATGAGACTCCGATTATACTGCACAAGTTGTGTGTTTGTAAATAGATGTTTTGATATAGTTTTGTTGTTGTTAAAGGAGACCCTTATTTACTTATATTCACTTTTGAATTCTTCGTTCACCGGGGAGGCATGCAAGTAAAAATGAATGTTTCGTTAAGAATTCAAGGTAACGCGGGATGAGTAACTGATATACAAACTACAATTGTATGGGTCAAGTATTCACACTTATCCTTTCCTCTCCTGCAGTCGGACCTGTGTCTGTCAAGCTTTCCTCTCCTCTGTCTCTGGAGGAGATCAAACAGAGGAACCCGTTAGTGTTGCCAGGCGGACACTATCGGCCACCAGACTGTGAGCCTCGCCACCACACGGCCATAGTGGTGCCGTACCGGAACCGGCAGATCCACCTCCGTGCTCTCCTCTACCATCTCCACCCTTTCCTGCAAAGACAGCAGATCCACTACAGCATCTATATAGTGCAGCAGGTCAGGTTATGCATGCGTTTCTGTTGTTGTGTGTGAATGCTGGTTCCAAAGTTTAGTATCAGTATATTTTTCAGAGTGAATAGGTTGCATCAGAGCCCTAGAGAGATAAGAGTTACGACACTCTTTGATGTCGCCGCCAGCCGGTCACGTGGTTTATGTATGCCGGGATAGTTCCAAACGCACTTCCGTGGCAATGCTTCTCTATGGCAAAAACAGCACAAACATGCTCAAAATAGTCATAGATTAAACCAACGCTGTTATTTTTTAAAGATTGCTTTCATATTTACATGATGTGGTTACACTTTGTATGGATTGGCACTATTTACAAGTTTCGTTATTTAACGATATTTTGAGGGGAAAGTGTGGTAGCACAAGCAGGCTATGTTGATGTCACGTCCGTAGTATAGTTGCGCTGCGCTGTCATGTTCTTCTATGGGACAGACAGACAGCAGCGATTGCGTTATTGAATGGTAAATATATATAAAAAAAAAACACACACACCCAAGTACTTTTTCAGCTGTAATTGCATTATTGCATGCTTTTTATTGACAGTTTTGCATTTGGAGAGGCAGGGTGACAACAGAAAGTAGCCTTGGTAGCCTATTACTTAGATACGTTTTACATTTTTGGAGGGAAACCCTTATGTTCATGTTAGCATGGGTAGCATGATCATGTTAAGACTATGAATATCATTTTACCACAACAGTGGATGAACAATTGATATATGTGTTTGAACAAGAACAACAGGAAAAACAAAGTAAAAGGGACGAACACATGTGTGAACAAGTATTAAGAACAGTGTATGGAAAAAGTGATGTGTGTTAGAACAAAACAAAGTAAAATGAATGAGAAGGAGAACAAAGAGGGTTAGGGTTCAACAGAAAAAGATTAATTCAGCCAAAAAACACAATTTGATTAAAAGTGTAAAACAATCTTCAACACAGACCAAATTAGTGCCCTTGGACAACAAAACATATGGTGGGGCAAAGAAATGATAAATTAAATTGAGACAGAGTGGGAGACTGAAAATGATTACTATGATAAATATTCAAACTATTTACAAAACTATTTACAGAAGCTCCTGTTGAACCATGGTTCAACAGAGCAACAAAAACAGGTTTGTCAATGACGAGGCCACTTTGCCAGGGGGAGGTGATCCAGCGACGAGACAATAAAAAAAAAAGAGAAACTGAAAAAAGCAATTCATATTAGGTTCTGTTGAGGCACTACAGGATATAAAACCTTCCAAGCCATGACCTCTGCCTGAAACCAGGACCACTCAGAGGAGAGTGCAGCACATCAAACTGGAGTCAGGAGTGTGAATAACACATTATTGCTTACCAATACAGTGGCTGAACAATGGACACCAAAAAGTGAAAAACAGAAGCATAATTGTGCGAACAACAATTGTGGGGGGGGGGGGGGCATTTTACAAATATTTACAAACAACTATTTATAAAAAAGCAATACTATTTACAAAAAAGGGTTAGGGTGAGCAACTATTTACAAAAAAGCAATACTACTTACAAAAAAGCAATACAGAACTCTAGGGCATCAGGAGCCTAACCATTTTGAAAAAAACAAAAAGGTTCCTTTGTGAAAGGGACATCCTCTTCATCTGTTTCCTGGGCCCTAAAAAGCAGAGCAAGAATAGGAACAGTGGTGAATAAGGGGAGAGAATACAGTTGGGAGCAGACTGAACAGAGGACATAGCAATATTCATGTTAAAATGTTTGCACAACAAATATTATGGCACTTTCGTTTATATTGCATTTTAATAGATCAGTTGTCATACCATGGTTGGATGTGCAGCATTTGGATGCTCTAATCGATCAGAGAAGGGGTTCTGGATGTATGGCTTCCCTAAGGAAGTAGAGCCAAGGAAGAGATGGATGGCAATGGTCAACAGACAAAACATGTGTCTGACAGAGGACAACAACAGCAGAAAACTCTGTCATGTAAGTAATGTTCACAGAGGTGACATGACTTGTTAACATTTTAAAGGGCATCATATTTCCAAGTGTAGAGAATTATGACTCTTCAATGACATTTGAAGTGTGCAGTGGAAACTGATCAAACCTACCTACCTACAGGTACACTTTGAAGACGACCAATATATTGGCAACAAATCAGGAGGAAATTTGAGGTTGAGGCCAGATGCTGTTCCAACAGTATTTATACATCGGCCTAAACCGAAAAGGAGGACATCCACGTCAAGGAGTATGCCTCCAGCTGTTAATGTCAGGAATGATGACCACACCTATTATGGCATATCAAACATTGGTATGATATATGAAGCTAACAATGTTTCCCATGTTATATAATTCAAGGATAGACTACACTCCTAATGCAACCTTCAGATTATACAGCTTCAAAACTACCAGGGTTCAGGGATTCTCTGAAGACTCATATACCACATGTAGATAATCTACAGATTTCTTCATACTTTAAAGAGCCTGTGACACGGTTTTCCCCCATCATCCAAACCCATCAATTTGAGTACATATTGTCCCCTTGAAAACCGTTACTGAACTGATTTTGGATATTTGTACTTTGATAACCATTAATCTGCCTTCAATGTTGACAATTTTCTGGATCTTCTCGCGGATTCTTCAAGTCCCGCCAAATGATGGGTGACGTCATTGCGGGCACAGCGCTCCAGCTGCACCGTCCAGGATCCCAGCATCTGCATGAAAACCTTTATATATATACAGTCAGATGTAAACGCACGACGGCGCACACAGCAGCAAGCTCAGACAGCGATGACAGGTTAATGTTGAACGTGTCTGAGAGCTCATATGAGGCTGAAGGATCGGTTTATGTTGTATCTGTTAGAAGTTTAGGAATGAGGTGCGTCAATATGGGCGATCATATGGTCATGTAGCCAGTGGTGGGACTGGGACTAAAAATCATCCCGGGACTCTCGACCGGCCCACTTCGGTACCGCTAGTAAATTGTCAACGGGGGGAGTGGGGGATGTCAGGGTGCTGTAGATAGTAAATGTAAATATGTAAATATTTGTGTCACTGCATCCTGGTAAAATACAAATATAATGTATAATGTCTGTGTCTTTGACATTAGCGCTGCTCGCCACCTGTGCCCTGTACTACGAAGCCAGTTCAACAGACCCTAGATATGTTTGAGTAACAAACAAACTAACAACAACAAACTAACAAACGAGATCTCGCTAAGCGGTCCTACGACGCTGGTTATCAACTTGGTAAATCAAGCCAGGGTTTCTCTCTCCAGCTGAGAGCGCGTTCACGTCTAAGACACGAGTGGATCTGACTTTAATTACATTTGTCTCGAGTGTTTCGTCAACATAATGTGTTAAATAATACTTCTGCATACAGTCTGTGACACTGTGAGTGTTGCACGGCCAGATGAGGCTGGAGAAGCTGACTCAGATAAGGAAATATATGATATATTATGATATTATATGATCTGATTGATGATGTAATATGAATGATAAGTGCGACACGTCGGCGTCTTCTCTGCATACGGCAGTTTAAACTGTATTTCCTTTATCCTGTAATATGACTTGAGAGATTTAAACTCCGCACACTGAGTGGATCTCTTTTCTATAGACGCCGGAGGCGGGCAGCGTCAGGTAAAAGAAGTTATTTAGCCTTCCCAAACCTGAGCCTCACGCGCCGCCTATGGGGGATGTGCTGGTGACTTATCCGACCGGCCCATCGGGATTCGTCCCGATGGCCAGTCCGCCACTGCACCCAGCCCACGTAAATTGTCAACGGGGGGGGGGCCTCGCTGCGGGGAAACGGTGGACCTAGTGTCCCGATCGGAGTGGGAATAATAATAATAATAATAATCCGTGCATTTTATCCATTAATTTCCCCAACATTGTGGTAAAAAAAACACGTTTAATCCATGTTGTTGGTGTACTACAACTACAAAAAGCATCGGTTTGTTTTCTCATCAGGAAATGCAGACCGGCTCAAACAAACGATCATTTAATGTATCATATGTTCGCCGAATTGACATGAAAGCACTAATAAATGTAGTTTCATCCACTTGAGTTTACAACCACAAAAATAATTGATTTGTTTTGATATCACATCCGACGGGAGGAAATTCAGCAGCTCTCACTCCCGATTTTTAATCCTAATGTAATCATCATCTTCACCACGATCATTTATGTTTATGTCGCCTAATTGACATGAAAGCACTGACGAATATGAATATACTGTCAACTTCATTAAAACGTTATTAACGTGCCTAATCTCAGTAATTCACCATTTCTACGCATGACAACACACTTTGTCCGTGTTTGGCTCTCGAAGCGTTCCCGCATTGACGTCACTTCCGGCTTCCCCCAAAACTTCAAAATGAGTCAAGGAATTTCCCCGCGATGTTCGAAATTATTGATATTTAACGGAACGGTATCGCTTTTTCTTTTTAAAACTGACGGTTCCAGATTACTAGTAGCCCAATATTTCATTGCACAACAGATGTTGGGATGGTGTCACAGGCTCTTTAACATTGCCAATAGACGAACTTAGATGAATGTCACTATAGGAGTGTAGTGTACCCTTAAATGACGATAGGTGCACATGTAAAGGCAGCATACACATATAACAGCAAGATTGCCTTGTTATTGTTACAGAGATTCAGGGAGATATTGAGGTGGAGTTCCAAGGGAATGAAAGGGACATAACAGACAGAGAGAGTGAGACAGATGTCAGCAGACTGCCAGGGGCCAGTATGTCAGGGGCCGACAATCAAGAGGCCACCTTACCAGAGATCAGTGTGCCAGGAGCCAGTCAGTCAGGGGTCAGCTATGAAGAGGCCAGTTTGCCAGGGTCAGGTGCTCCAGGGACCAGACTGCCAAGGGCCAGTTGTGACCGGGCTCACGTGGAGGAACTAATGAGGCAACTGAGAAGGGAGAGATTACTAAGAAAGAGAGCAGAGAGGGCTCTGGTAAACCAGAAAAGGATTAATTCGGCATTAAAAAAACAACACAATTTGATTAATCTAAAATTTAAAAAAATCTTCAACACAGACCAAATTAGAGCCAGATTACCATCCATCTGATGAGGTTTTCACCCTTGTTCAGAACGTGGAGCAGCTGTTCCGTGTGAGGACGAGCGATTCCCTCATGGAGTCCTCAAATGCAATGTCACAGCTGGAACAAGAAGCCATGTTGCTGGACAGCAACCTTCCCTCATGCCATGACCTGAAGAAAAAAATCCTCTCAACATACATCAGGCTGAGGTTAAGGATTGCATCAAAGTGCATCAGGGCTGAGAGGAAGGATAAACATAAAGGGTATCTTGGCAGCAAGAGTCAGAGTAAGAAGGCAAAGAAGACCCAACAGACCTCTGCACCGAAGGTCATAACATCTAGGCCACTGCCAAACACCTTACTCGTTGCCATCGATGTACTTGGCATCTCCATTCCCGGTCCACCGTCAGCAGCCTCCAGCCTCCTCTTCTTTCAGCAGTCATCACCTGCAGCCGTTGCCAGCACCAGCCTCCTCCAGCAGCAGCACCCTCCAGCACCAGCCTCCTTCAGCAGCAGCACCCTCCAGCAGCAGCACCCTCCTTCAGCAGCAACAGCCTCCAGCAGCAGCACCCTCCTTCAGCAGCAGCACCCTCCTTCAGCAGCAGCACCCTCCAGCAGCAGCACCCTCCTTCAGCAGCAGCACACTCCAGCAGCAGCACCCTCCTTCAGCAGCAACACCCTCCTTCAGCAGCAACAGCCTCCGCCATGGCTGACATGAGGCTGAATAAAAAAAAGTGCTATTTTTTTTTTAAGTGTTTATTTTGTTAAAAATAAACATTTTGGATGCATGACCATGTTTTAGGCTCATCATTCATTCACTGCTGTAGAGTAGCCTATTCAGTAGGCTATTATTTTTTTAAGACTGAATAATACCTTTGAAGAACAATCATTAAACTAGTGTGTATATTACAATACAAAGGAATCTATCCTAGCATGCCATCAAGCATTAAAAAGTAGCGCTAGGCTAGTTGTACAGTACAGATGAGTTAACACGGAACAGTACAAAAAAAAACTAAGTACAGTCAACATGTCACATAATGAAATGTTAGTATATCCCAAAATTCAATGAAATATTAAATGAAATATTTATCACAAACGCCACCTCATTTCTACTAGTGCTAGCAGTTAAGTCATATCATACAGAAAAAGCCGACTGACACGGTCAGGTTCAGCAGATAAAAACCAAAATAACAATAAAAACACATAATCAATCTAAATCCTGTTTGTTAGTTACCCAGCATCATTGATATATATATTCATTACTGAAATCTTACCTTCAAAGCTGACGAAGTTGCGCTAGCTAACTAGCAGATGCCAGAAAAATTGGTTGTAACAACCAAGATAAAATATAGATAATTACGCTGTGCATATACAAATGAAGACCAGTATAAGCATCATAAAGGGCCTCTGATACAATATAGACAGTTGACAATTCAAAAGAGTTCGATATTTCAGCAACTTACCTCTGGAACTAATCGACGCGCCGTAATGTAATCTAATGAGGTCCAACGCCCAAATGACAATATTTGGAACTATTTCGATGTCCATACCCCGGAAGTAGGCGCCGCCATTTTTTACAACGGAGGTCTATGGGAGTGTCGTAACTCTTATCTCTCTAGGGCTCTGGGTTGCATCTTATTAGAGTCTTGTGGTACCTATCTTTATTCAATTAAATTAAAAACCTTTATTTATCCAGGTGAAATCCCATTGAGATCATTGATCTCTTTTTCAAGGGAGACCTGCAGATAGACAGATTTATACATAGGTTTGGTTTAGTTTTGAGATATACACTCCAAATGTGTCTTAAATCTCAAACTCTACATGTATGGCAGCCATTCCATTCCAGTGCCTGTTGAATTCCAACACGGTGAAATGTTTTCAGTAGTTTATAGAATAACATAACAATTTTTTTTTACTCAAACACATACCTATAAATAGTAAAACCAGATAAACTGATAATGCTGCACTGGTCTCTTAGTTTGTCCCAGAGCTGTATGTCTCTAATATTCCCTATAGACAATGGATACAAATTGAATTTATTTTAGGGTGCTTCTTGTGTTTCTTTCAAAAATGTCAAAAGGCCCACTGTGTCTGCGAGGACGAAAACGGCTAAACGCATAGGATTAACGCAAACGCAAAAAAGCTTCCGTCCACACGCAATATTCACCGGATAGTGTCTGTCCACACGAGACCGCTCCGTTTAGCTCCAACCGCTGGAGAAGCTGCAGTACATATGCAGGAACCTGTACGTGGCGCTGTAACTTCCTCCACAAAAGCAGCGAAGAAGCATGGTTGTCATGGTTGCCCTTCTGTTTATTCTCCGCGGTGGGGGCCGAGGGAACCGGGCAGAGTTTTTTGCCAGTCAACGTGTATTAAAGTTTAAATCTTCCGGACAAAATTATAAAAGTGCCGGTCAAAGGTCTTCTTTGTTATTTATTGAGCTTTAAAACAAATGAATAACGACTCTATATAATATTATAATAAAATACATGGAGCCTCTCTTTATCCTCCCTCTCTTCGGACAGCGTCAGTGTCTGTTTCATGCAGCAGCTGATCCAGTAATGAGTGACCTGGCCGACAGTAAAAATAAACATATTTATAACTAGTTTAGGTAGTTTGAGAGGTGTCTCCGTCCTGTCAGAATAGACTTCACTCGTGTTTATGTCAATATCGAGAGAAAGATAAATAATCTGAATTCAGTGTGCAGTTTACTTTGACGCGGGGGTGAGCAGCAGAGGTGGGGAGAGGCGGGGCTATTGCCTCATCATTATCAGAAAATGATCGTATAGGGCGTACACACGGAGCCGTTGGACCCCCCAGAGCGTTGCGTATGCTGTTCTATCCACCTTGGGACCCGTTATCGTTTCCGCAGTCGTTTAGTGCCGTATTCGGTCGTCCTCGTATGGCCGAACGGTCTATATGACACTAAACAGTAACGCAAACGACCGTTTTCGTCCTCGTGTGGCCGGGGCCTCAGGTGTCCTGGTTACTTTGGATAATTCATTGTTAAGAAAAATAACAGCTTTTCCCTGAAGCTACTCCTATTTAAGAAACACTGAATCTCACAGGCAGGTGTCTTTAAACCTTAGCAAAATAAAAGCAAAAGGATGTGCATGGCTAGATATATATTTTTGTATGTCGGATTGACTGAAAATCCGAAATAATATTGTTACAAACAAAGGACATTTAGGTGTATTTCGTTTCTGAGGTTTCACTGTAGATAAACTGTAACCATAGCAGCACAGTGTGAGATTATTTACTCACACAATGTGTTCTCTCATTACATTGCATTTAGCTGATGCTTTTATCCAAAGCGACTTACAATAAGTGCGTTCGATCAACAAAATACAAACTTGAAGAAAACAGAATCATATAAGTACATCAGGCTTCATAGAGAAAAAACATTTCAAGTGCTACTCAACTGGCTTTAGATAAGCCAGCCCTTTATTAGTATACAAGTGCTTTGTTAATAGTTCTATCGCTCGAAGTGGAGTCGAAAGAGATGAGTTTTCAGTCTGCGCCGGAAGGTGTGTAAGCCATCTGCTGTCCTGATGTCAATGGGGAGCTCATTCCACCATTTTGGAGCCAGGATAGCAAACCCACGTGTTTTTGCTGATGGGAACTTGGGTCCCCTTCGCAGCGATGGTGCAGCGAGCCGTTTGGTTGATGCAGAGCGGAGTGCATATGCTGGGGTGTACGGTTTAACCATGTCCTGGATGTAGGAAGGGCCAGATCCATTCGCAGCATGGTACGCAAGTACCATTGTCTTGAAGTGGATTCTAGCAGTTATCGGAAGCCAGTGAAGGCAGCGGAGGAGCGGCGTGGTGTGGGAGAATTTAGGAAGGTTGAAGACCAGGCGAGCAGCTGCATTCTGGATGAGCTGCAGAGGTCGGATGGCAGATGCAGGTAGACCAGCCAGGAGGGAGTTGCGGTAGTCTAGGCGTGAGATGACGAGAGCCTGGACCAGAACCTGCGTCGCTTTCTGGGTCAGCTGGGGACGCATCCTCCTGATGTTGTAAAGCGTGTATCTGCAGCAGCGGGTTGTAGCAGCGATGTTTGCAGTGAAGGACAGGTTGTTATCTAGGGTCACACCCAGATTCCTTGCAGTGTGAGTTGGGGAAACAACAGAGGTGCCGATGTTGATTGTTAGGTCAAGAGTGGGACAATCTTTTCCCGGAAGGAAAAGCAGTTCAGTCTTGTCAAGGTTGAGCTTGAGGTGATGATCAGACATCCACTGAGAGATGTCAGCTAGACAAGCAGAGATGCGTGCGACGGCCTGGGTCTCTGAGCGGGGAAAGGACAGAATTAATTGGGTGTCGTCAGCGTAGCAGTGGTATGAAAAACCATGCGGGCTAATGACTGATCCGAGCGAGTTTGTGTACAAGGAGAAGAGGAGGGGACCAAGAACAGAGCCCTGAGGGACCCCTGTAGTTAATTGACAAGGGTCGGACTCGGACCCTCTCCAAGTAACCCTGTAGGTACGGTCTTTGAGGTATGAGGTGAGGAGGGAAAGTGCAGAGCCTGAAACTCCAAGTTCTTGAAGAGTGTGAAGGAGGATCTGATGGTTCACCGTGTCGAATGCAGCAGACAGGTCCAAAAGGATGATGACAGAGGAGAGGGAGGCTGCTTTAGCAGTGTGCAGTTCCTCAGTGACAGCAAGGAGGGCAGTTTCTGTGGAGTGACCTGCCTTGAAACCAGACTGGTGCGGATCCAGAAGGTTGTTCTGATGGAGATAGCAGGAGAGTTGTCTAAAGACAGCGCGTTCAAGTGTTTTAGACAGGAACGGGAGGAGAGAGACAGGCCTGTAGTTTATAACATCTGACGGGTTGAGAGTGGGTTTCTTTAGGAGAGGGTTTACTCTTGCCTCCTTGAGACTGTTTGGAAAGTGACCAGAGAAGTGTTGATGAAATGGGTGAGAAACGGTAGAATATCAGGAGCGATAGTCTGAAGGAGGTTTGAAGGGATAGGGTCCAGAGGACAGGTGGTAGGGCGGGCAGAGGTAATGAGGGTAAGAACCTCACTTGGAGAGAGGGGAAAAGGAGGTCAGTGTGTGGGTGAAAGGAGGGTCTGGTGACCCAGCGGTGAGTAGAGGTGAGTCAGAAAAAGAAGAGCGAATATCATCAACCTTTTTTCAAAGTGGTTAACAAAGTCGCTTGACAGAAGGGAGGAGGGGGAAGGGGCTTTGGGGGGGGTCCAGGCGGGAGGAGAAGATGGAAAATAGTTTTTTGGGATTGGAATAGGAAGATTGGATCTTATCTTGAAAGAAAGTGCTTTTTGCCTGAGAGATCGAAGCAGAGAAAGAGGAGAGGAGAGCCTGATAGGTTAGGAGGTCGTCACGGTGTTTGGATTTCCACCATTTCCGCTCTGCTGCCCGAAGGACGGTTCTATTAGCACGCAGTGCATCATTTAGCCAGGGAGCAGGAGGGGACTGACGAGCCTGCCGAGATGTGAGAGGACAGAGAGAGTCCAGAGAGGATGAGAGAGTAGAGAGGAGAGTTTCTGCAGCAGAGTTTAGAAGCAGGAGTTGGAACGAGTCAGAGGAAGGGAGGGCTGAGAGCACCGATGAGGCAAAGGTAGAGGGGGAGAGGGAACGAAGGTTACGGCGGACAGGTGCAGGATGAGAAGAGATTAGTTTGTTATGTTTGGAAAGGGGTAGAGAGAATGAAATGAAGAAGTGATCGGATGAGTGGAGCGGGTTTACAGAGAGGTTAGAAGTAGCGCAGTTCCTTGAGAATATGAGATCAAGGACATTGCCAGCTTTATGAGTTGGTGGGGACGGAGACAGTGAGAAAGCAAAGGCGGTTAACAGAGATGTTAGTTCGTCTATCTTCCCTGTCTGGAGGTTGAAGTGTCCGAAAAGTACAGCGGGAGGACCAGTTTCAGAGATGTGTGAGAGGAGATTATCAAATTCCTCCAAGAAGTCCCCCAAGACCCCTGGTGGACGGTAGAGAACAACAATGGTTAATTGTATAGGATGGGTTACTGTGACGGCATGGAATTCAAAGGTGGAAGGAGTGAAGTTAGGTAGCTTGAAGAGGGAAAAGCTCCATTTGGGAGAGAGCAGGAGACCAGTGCCACCTCCTCTGCCAGTGGGTCTGGGTGTATGGGAGAAGGAATATGCTGTGGAGAGAGCTGCTGGGGTGGATGTGTTGGATGGAGTAATCCACGTCTCAGTGAGAGCAAGGAAATCCAGAGACTGCAGGGAAGCGTAGCCAGAGATGAAGTCAGCCTTAGGAACAGCTGACTGGCAGTTCTACAGGCCGCCTGAAACTAGATGTTGGATCTCAGTGGAGCATGTGGGATAGACGAGAGCAGGCCGGTTATATCGATTACGAGATACACGGGGCCAGTGATAATTGCGAGAAGACAGGAATGGAGAAAATACACATGATTATAGCATGAGGGGCTAAACAACCAAATAAAATAAAACACCAGCGACACTTAGCTCAATCAAAGTAGAATTTGCCTCCTCGTGACTCCCGCAGGACTCTAATGTCTTTGCCAGTTTTAGCCTGTCTGACGCTCCAGGAAAGTGCTACCTAAAATGGACACCTGATTGCTGAGTTCTCACAGCTGTGGGGCCACGTCCCTTTAATTAGTTCACTCTCTGCAGCTAGTGGCCCTCAAAAGGAAATCTAGACTGGCTTCCTCCTGACTTGTTATTGTCTTTAAGTCAATTACATTAAACCCTAAGTTATAAAGTTATGAGTTTAACCCTTAATACAGTTACACCTACTCAATAAAGCTCTTAGTATTCTACAAATGTTTAAATCAAAGTTAACCCTAGCAGTCAGTTAGTTCAGTTTTAAGGTTTTCAGTCAAATTACTTGTCCCAAGTTTCTGCCGGACAGATACTGTAGCGGTTTTGAGATTTAAAATCACAATTTCAGTCAGATCAACTACAGAGCATTGATACAGAGTACACACACTGAAACAGAGAAGTTTAAAAACAGAATGTTACTCACACAATTCTAGAAGTCTCCAGTTGCTTTCCTGTCAAAATCGAGTTGCACACTCATCCTGTATTTGTTTTAGACTTATTCATTTATTTGTCGCTGTGTCTCTCCCTCTGTCTGCTTCAGTGGGGGAACAGTACTTTTAACCGAGCCAAGCTGCTGAATGTTGGGGTGCGAGAGGCGCTCAGAGATGAAGACTGGAGCTGCATCTTCCTGCACGATGTCGACCTGCTGCCCGAAAACGACCACAACACCTACACCTGCCACAAACAGTTCCCGACACACCTCTCTGTGGCCATGGACAAGTTCAGATACAGGTAGCAGCAGCACAGTGTGTGTGGATGGACTTTAATATTAAAGGTCACCTATTATGCAAAATCCACTTTTTCATGTATTTTATGCTAGAAAAAAACATGTAAAGAGATTCTGAAAGTTTCAGGAAAAATGATTTGCTCACTTTTTGTCCTGATCCATTTATATAAAAACCTATCTGAAAATGAGCTGATCAGATTTTGGCCACTTTATGATGTCATAAGGATTTTTTGGCTTGTGTAACCATTAGCCAATCACCAACCAAGGTAACCCCCACCCCTCCCACCTTATCACCTGAATCTCCTCCTAGAGCACCATTGTGTTTTTTTTAACCAAATATCTCTCAGAGGGGCGTGGGGAGGGGCTCCTTATTTTCATTTAAAGTAACAGACAGAGAATCAGCACTTTTGAAACAGGCCTGAAACAGAGGGGATTATGGGATGCTACAATGCATGATCTGTTTGGTATTTCGAGGCAAACACTTCAGAGACATGTTTTTTATATATCCGACACCTATAATATATTGATGAAAAAGAGAATAATAGGAGACCTTTAATGTTTTGTGCAGAAATAGTCATTTTTAAGATTGTTCATTGGTAATGTGACCCTCCCAGGCTGCCGTACACACAGTATTTTGGTGGAGTGTCAGCGGTGACCCCAGACCAGTACATGAAGATGAACGGCTTCCCGAACCAGTACTGGGGCTGGGGCGGAGAGGACGATGACATTGCTGCCAGGTAAGGAGGGTGGAGATGTCCACATCCTGCATGGTGACAACACTAAACTGCATGTTGACATGTGAGATGTGCACGGGGGTTTAGCTTCAGAAATACACGCGCAGCTATTTCATCTCCTTCGCTTCTTATATTTACTTTGCTTAACTCATTCTGTTGTTTCTCATGTTTACAGTTTATGTACCACATGTTTTCCTTTTCTTTGACTTTTCTTTATGTGTCCTAACATCGTCTTTCATCTTCACGTCCCCTCCCACTGCTGTGGCTTTGCTGTGTGTCTCTTGGAGTGGGCTCAGTGAGTATGTTTGCATGGACTAGCTCACAGATTTGGGCGGGGCTGCATACTTTAAGAGTTTTTTAGGCAGTTTTTATCTCATTTCTATGCTGCGGTCCCCTCTCTTCACTCTCTGGCTCTTCTACCATTTGCTACTCTGTTTTGAGAGTCATTCAATGAAACAAGGAAACAACATTTATAAAGCTTGCACTAATTATTACATGAAACAAAACTTGTACATTTATCCCATACCTGTTGTAAAACATTGCCTTTTGTGCATGCTGTTTGCAACTTAAACAACATTAGTCACCCCATGTTTTCATTGACTTAGATAACTGTGGTGTACACAAGAACCAGAGATGGGAAAAGGGAACCACAGTGTTTTCCCCGCCTTTTGGCCATAAAAGTATGTTTTCCTAATACATCACCCACAATTCTAAGTTTATTTTCTTAATTTTTACTGCTTTTAAGTGTATCCCTTAGAGCAGTGGTTCCCAACCTGGGTGTCACAGTTGCTCCGATCAGATCGGTCTCCTCCATTTTGTAGATTATTTACAATTTTTGAATCCACATAAACACATCGGCAAAATCCGGCTTACTTTGAGCATGTGTTGTAAACAGTTTAATCCCTTTGTGAATTGTTTCCACTTCCGCGCCGTCCTTTAATTTCTTCATACTGCGGGAATCCAAATGAATGAATCCCGAGTCCAATAACCATCAAAGTCACTCCAATAGTGCTCCTTAATTACGCTTTCATCCTCCTTTAACAAAATACTTCACATTCATCTAGTTTGTGACAGTAGTAGCATTTTTGAGACTTTTAAACTTTAATTACCGCAGTTGTGTGTGTGGGGGGGGGGGGGGGGGCGCAACTTCCAACAGGAGTCATTTGGGGGGGCTCTTGGGAAAAAAGGTTGGGAACCACTGCCTTAGAGGCTAGAGTTACTAAGGTTGAGTATTGCTTTGTATTATAGATCATATCATAAATAGTAAGGTGCCAGGCTTTGTTGATATTATCCAGACACAGTTTCTATGCCTTTGAAGGGGAATCTTGTGTTCCTGTTGACTCTTGTTTTGTGCTGCCGATCCAGAGTTCGTCTGTCAGGCATGAAGATCATGCGCCCTCCAGTGGCCATTGGTCATTACAAGATGATCAAGCATAAAGGAGATCGGGGCAATGAACAAAACCCACGCAGGTACATATGCATGCACACACACACACACACACACACACACACACACACACACACACACACACACACACACACACACACACACACACACACACACACACACACACACACACACACACACACACACACACACACACACACACACACACACACACACACACACACACACACACACACACACACACACACACACACACACACACACACACACACACACACACACACACACACACACACACACACACACACACACACACACACACACAATGTAAAGATATTGACATATTATATGTATTATAATTATTTGGTCAACTTCTTTTTGGTCAAAACTTTTACAATAATGTTTTTTCTTTCCTCGGGCAGCATGCTTATTTGTTTTCAGATAAATGTTATATCCCACCATGCTTAAAAAAGATGAACTATATAATTAAACAATCTTCAACATCATTTGTAATCCAAATCCTTGATATAAGAACAAATACTATATTGCCCACACTTTTGGGGAGACATTTTTATGTAGTATTGTTGATTGTTGGTTTTTGACTTAATGGGAATTACGCTTGCAGTTACAATTAGATCAGGTCACTTTCATGTCAGTCCATTAAATATGAAGCTAGAAACCGTTAGCTTAATTTAGCAATAAGACTGAAAACAGATGGAGACAGCTAGCCTGCCTCGGTCCAAAGGTAACAAAATGAGCTAACCAGCACTTCTAGAATTCAATAGTTAACACATTATATCTCTTCTGTTTAATTGCAATAGAAACAGACTTTTGTTTAAAAGCCAGGCTGGCTGTTTTCCCCTGCCTCCAGTCTTCATGCTAGTTAACCATTTCCTGGCTGCAGTTTCATTTAGCACACAGACATGAGAGTGGTATCGACCTCCTCATGTTATTATATGCAACTTAACATAATTCCCATTATGTAAAACTATTCCTTTAAAGTTTGCCCCTGAAACACAACCTGTGGTACTTTGTTTATCTTTCTAGATTTGACCTTCTGAAAAGGACCAGACTCAACTGGCGCTCTGACGGCCTCAACTCTCTGACCTACGAGCTCCTTTCCAGAGAGCTGGAGCCTCTCTACACCAATCTCACCGTGGACATTGGAGAAGACCCCCGCGTGCCCCCGGGGAAAGCACCCATCCCTGTGAAAACAACAACTTCCATTCATCAAAATAGCAATAGCAATTCTGGGGACGCAGCCAAACAGGAGAAGAGGCAAGAGAGCAAAGGGGCAAACGTGACTGTGGCCAAACCTGCTGCTGAGAAAACACAATCTGCCAAGTCAAAGGCGGCAAATCAAACATCAGTAGGGCAGACAGGTGTGGTGAAATAGGATGAGGTGTATAAGAAATGGTCTGCATCACATCTGTAGCATAAAGTGGCTTCTTGCTTGATTTTGATCTGAAAAACAAAAAGCAGTGTAGATCTGTTCTGTTGTGGGACAAGAGGAAACCAGCTTTCTGTACTCAGTGCAGGTTAGGGATAGTTGTAAAAGGATCAAATGAAAAAGCCCCTGTTTTTTCTTCAGGGGTGCCTTTAAGAACACGCCCGAGTCACCTCTCGGTTTATCATCCACTGAATGTTACTCTGGCTATCGTGAATGACACACACCTGTGGCTCATGACTTATATGCGGCCAGGAGACAAATGGTGAATAACTCATCTTACCCATGTAGAGGTCCAAAACAAACTAAATGAAAATGAGACAGCAACTATATCAATCTCTGCTTTTTTCCAGACATTGCAAGTCGTAAGCAACCCATCTGCTGCCAGCAGCTTCACCCAGTTTGCTCCTGAAAAACTGCTGCTGTCAGTGCACTCCACACACTGGTGGGTTTGTGTTTCTGTGCCTTCTCTCTTTTATGCGCGTTTTATAGACTGGTATAGTTGCTTCTAGACACTGACCTGGAGTTAATTTGACCTTTCCTGCCCTACAGGAAAATGTAAGACAGCAGGGAGGCTAAAGCTGATCCTAGATCGGGACAAACGATTTGTTCCAGGACTGCCGTTTTATATTTGTGTGCATAGATCAAGCGCTGACAAACTCCATAATTATCAGACAATTCTAGAGTTTATATTTATACAGAGAGACTTTATTATTTGTTTACCGATTTGTTTTCCTTACAGTCTGGTGCCTCTCTCTCTCTCTGACATTTAGTTTATAGACAATCAAATCATATGGCAAGATAACTCTGTATCTAACCACACAACATAGTGAGGAAATATTATCATGACTATCTGTACACCTGTCAGATAAACATAGACTTGGCATGATAGTTGTTGTCTAGTTTGACTATACTCTTGATACATGGATAGACCTGTGCTTCTGATATTACCTGTAATTTTTATTATTTTTATTATAGATTAGTCAAGTTTGGAAAAAAAGCAAACTTGCAGACAATACTCTAGGCAGGAGACTACACATTTGCCAGTTTCAGATTGTATTTTATTAATAAAAAAAGGTAATAGTTACAATAAAGCACTGTGTATAGATGTAGGTCAGCCCTAAACCGGAAGGCGTGATGTCTTCGCAGAGGGTCTCAGTATATTATGAAAGACCCTGGTGCTTTTAAAAGCTATAAATGAGTGTCCGTCTTTATTCATTTGAGTGAAGCGAGTGAAGCTTTTGTATCTGGAAGGAAAGGAGACGAGGAAGAGGGAAACATGTATGAAATGAAATATTTCATAATTATATTCTGAGGGCTGACAAATTAGGACATGCATGTAGGTAATTTATGTTGGCAGATCATTATCATCTACTTTTTATATCTCAGATATTCACCCCCCCCATAATATTCATATGGAATGTATTATTGAGTTTAGCTTTAGTGAAGGGAGAGCTAAGTCTGTGGATGTGGACTTAGATCTGATCACTCATAGGAATTGTCTTGCTGCTATTAGACAGGGGAAATGGTTACCTGTATGATTAATCAGCTTGAAAAATGACATATTGTGATACTAATGTTCTGGTGTGGAGTTGTGTTTTATCATAGTTGCAAGTAATGTATTACTACTTCTAATTTGAATGTATTTTATTCATCTATTAAGTCACTGATAGAGATTAATGCACAAACGTGTTTGTGTATCTGTTTTAGTGTTTGAAACACCCCATTACATTGTAGATCTGATTATTTATCCCTTTTAACAATGTCTCCACGTCTTTTATGTTAACATAGTGCCTCATACAATTAGTCCATGTTACTGAAGGGCTGAAGGCATACTGCTGGGTTATGTGTTATGCCCTCCAGTGGCACAACATTGCATAGCGCCCACCAAATGGAACCAAGAACTGAATGAAACTGCAGTGTTGTGACATGAATGTTAATCATTAATGTTTGCCATTCACAGGTTTCAGCCAATCAAATCTTTGCATTGCTCTGTGTGGGGGGGTTTCTCGTGTGCGTAGTATCACATGATTGATCCTTAAAGGAGTAGAGCAACTCTCTGATTGCACTGGCTTACACAACCAAAATCTACATGTTTATGAATGGATATAGTTTTATAGAGGAAATCTATCTAGTTTAGGATAACATGATACTGTAGGGTTTTACAAACCAATACAATGAGAGATAAGGCCTGATTTGTAAGCTTTATATACATAATAGTTTAGTTGCATATCAATAGATAATATATTCTCCATGTTTCATATTGCCTGGGACAATGCCTGTATGACATGAAGCAGCGACACACTGAAAGCTTTTAAGGACGTAATGTTATCTCAGCAGAATAATCAGCATACTGCGTGCTTATCTGGAGATTGTTCTATATTTAATAAATTGGCTAGTTTTTATAAAGATTGTTTTCGCATAAGTGTTGGAAATCTATACTGTGTAGTTATATGCAAGTTCAGTAAAGAGCATTGGGAGTTCATTACACGTTTTTTTTTAAAGAGTTCATTTGATCACAAGGTCATTCCCTCATTAGACACATGTTTGAGAAGTGTAATTACAGAGAACCGTCTGATGGGATGTTTTAGTATTCATGGCAAATGAGACGTGGTTAATACACCACATTACTTATGATTTGCATCATGCAATGATACTTGTCGTCATCTTAAAGGTGGGGTAGGTAAGTTTGAGTAAGTAATTTTTTTTATGGATTTTTTGTCAAAGCACTTAAGATATTCATTCCTATCGGGATGTTAAGAGCATTCCATGGAATATAACAAAAAGTGTATCTCGAGCCGGTTTCTGAAACGTACCTACCCCACCTTTAAGTTGCCTTATTTACTGACCTTGTCTTGAAGACGAAAGTGTGTGTGTGTGTGTGTGTGTGTGTGTGTGTGTGTGTGTGTGTGTGTGTGTGTGTGCTTGTGTAATGAGCAAGGTCATACAAAAGGCAACCAAAGCAGTGATTTATGATGGACAGTGTTGTGACAGAAAGCAAATATGTATACCAATAAAAACACATAATCAAAAAATGTGTTTCTCCCCATATTTTGTTACTGAATCTATTTATGCGACGTGGGATTACACACACTTAAATACACACTACATTATAAATACACAGAGTGATGCACTTATCCTCCCACAACACTCAATGATACGCTCTTCACGAATACAGATGTTACTATTTTGATGAATGCCTCCACAGCTTTAGCAGAGATCATAGTCAGGCTTGTTGGTAGATTAGAGTTCATATACTTATCATCAACACATAGAAAACTGCACTAACCTGTTACATCACCCTGTATATTGCGGGCCCCTGTGTCAAACAGCATGTGGGCATAAAGAGCAGGATTAAAAAGTTGCATATGAGATCATACCTATAAATAGACACTAACCTCCAGCTCTCTACGTTCGATCTGTTTCATAATCTAAAAAGCTCCATGAGTCATGGATACAGAGTAAAACACAAAACTGTGGACAAAAGAGCACTTTACAATCAATCCCAATGCAAGTACTACAAGCTTCCGGAAGGTAGTACACTGTTGGCACTGCTGGTCTTTTATACTTGATATTAACAGTTTTACAGATATTTTGTTTGCCTGTGATCAGGCCCGCCTTAACCTGCCATCAGGCCCTCGGGCCCCCTATTTAAACAACAAATGAAAGTCATTTATAGGCTCGGCAGGCTCTGTGATCGCACTTCTCCACTCTGCTCTACGCGCGCCTGGTCCTCTCCTCCAGGTGAGTGACGTATCGGGCCTCCCTCATGTATTTGTCCGGTTGCCGTTGGCTCCCCTCCACGTAGCAAGTCCTCGTCGTCCTCTCCATCTCCTCCAACAGATAATGTCCCTCCTGTCTGTTTTTCCTCTCCCGCTACTCCATCGCTATCAGAACCAGACGGCCTACTGGGCTCCGAGGCCCCGCGGCCGGCACCGCTACTGCTCGGACAGAATCATCTGTCCTTCCTCCTGATCCTGGCCTACAGGTTTAAAATAACCTGTAAGCTTCGGCATTTTTTGTAATAGCTGCTTGTCTCGAAACTCCTTTTCCCTCAACAATTTCCTTTCCCGAGCGCCACTCTCAAACTTTTTCTTCTCAAACTTTTTCTCCTAAACAACCTTCATCTGTCACTCAATCACTCGCAATTTGAATAAGTCACATGTGAAACATATTCTCATTCTGATTGGCTGTGAAGTGGTGCCCACTGACTGTTTCGGAGTCATCTCTGGAATCCATCGATCTGATTGATTAGCGGAGCAAATTATCAAAATACTACGGAGGGAAGATATTTTCGTTTGGATTACTGGTCTGGGGGAAGCTCGCGAGCGTGTGTGTGTACGTGTGTGTGTTTGTGTATTTTTGCGTTTGTGTGTATTGTGTTTGTTTCCCGGGGAAAACACTCACGAGAAACACAGGTTGTTGTTATGCCTGCTGTGACGTCAAGTTACTCCGTTCTCCGCTTGTAATTATGCCGTTACAAGCTTCAACGTTGTATTTATCATCTGAATTTGCCGAAACAATTTTAATATTCTGAAAGCCAAGACTTTGTTTATTTGAAACCAGATGAAAACAAACTGTAACGGACCCTGCCGTGTTATTACTATACGCCTTACATTCATAATGTCAGCTGGAGGGAGGGGGAGTGAGTGGCGAGTGAGAGCTGTCATCTTCCCTTTACAAGCTTCAAAAATTTATTTATCGTGTGATTTTGGAAATAAAAGTTTCATATTCTGAAAGCCAAGAATTTGTTTATTTAAATGTTTTTTTAAAAACATCCGAATAAAAAACTTTTTTTTTTTTAAATTACATTTTTTTAAAAAACTTTTTTATTGGCTCATGATAGGCCCCTGATCTCCGTAGGCCCCTGGGCTTCAGCCCAGGTCAGCCCGTGCATTAAGGCGGCCCTGCCTGTGATAGCTGGTGCGCATCACCCACACAAAGGTGAAGAAAAACACCCACACTGGCACTCTAATTATGTAAAAATAACAAAACAGTCAAATACAGGATGTCCATGTTTGTTATATTGTGCTTTTATTTTCGCATCTCTTACTAATCAATCGCTCTTTAAGGGTGTTTTCATGGAGTGCACACCTGAGAATGCAGCCACACGACTCCAGCTGATGCCAATGACCTCGTTAGACTGAACCAAGTAGTCAAGGAAGCGAGGGGGTAGAAGGGGTTTGTTTGTTAAACTGGCTTTGGTTTGGCATATCTTAAGTTTGTATTCTGTATTAGGCAATATTCCTTTGTATTTTATGGGAATATGAGTAAGGTTACATTAATATATTGATTGAATGTATTGTGGGAATGTGCCCTTCCCTGTGTAATGGTGCTGGTAGAGGCCATAGTATATGCCAGGTGGGAAAGCAGTGTATATCATTAGAGAAAGGTGCTGCTGCTGGAATTAGCTGCACCTGTGAAACAGTGTTTGTTGTCCATCAGCCTGCTACATGTTGGTGAGAGTGTGGAACTTTTTGTAAATTGTGTAAGATCCTAAGTGAAAATCTGAACTCTGGGAAAAATCCCTGCCTGACGGTTAAAGTTCAAGATAGTCTATCACAGCAGCTTATTGTATGATTATTTATCAACCCAACTTTTATTTGCAGATGAAAGTTAGCCTCTATGACTACATCTGGCACATTAACATGAAGTGCTCATGTTGATTAATGTCCCTTCTTAAATAAATAAGAGTAAACTCAACTTAAAATGACCAACTGTGTATAAAAAAATGTATAGTACCATATCAACAACAATATATTGAGACACTATCTATAAAAAACACCCATTATGGATAGAAGTCTATATGTAATGTTGGATCTAATGTTATAAGACATCATGGCATAATATCATCCTCTAAATTCGTCACACCTGGAAGTTTTTCTGCGGGACGTTTTGTAATGCTGTCACTCTGTAATGGCAGCAGGGACAGCCTAGTTTGCACTTTCACTCCAGGAGACTGACACACTGGCCTGATGGAGTGACGGTGGCAAGCAGACGCAGAGGGCTGAGACAGCCTTTAGTCACCTCCTGTTACTGTATGGCCTACGAGACACGTTCAACCTCTCACGCTCAGCATTACACTCCCACAAACACATGCAAACAGAATGATATAGTCCCACAGACCATTACCCATGGAAGCTCATACAAGTGCGGCACATCCGTTACACATTAACTGTCACAAATAGTGAAGAAACAAGAGATACAAATCTAGCAGAAGGATCTAGGAGAAGTATTACATTATACTGTTCTTTCAAGTAGTCAATTCCTAAATAATTTTCTCAAAATAAGTTGTGTTTAAGGGTTCTCCTTCCTTTTCCCCAAGTTGTTAGTGTATAATTTGACAGTACAATATCCACTGAAGTGCCCCTGCCCCACAGGGTGTTATTATTCTAATAGCTTATTGCTGCGACATCATTGTTAACATCTACTAAACTTTACCCAACGTCTAGTATGCACACACAGTTTTTAATTAAAATAATGATGTCACGCTGAAATAAAGGGCAACACAAAATAGGCCGTTGTGTCTTTGGTATTAAAGTAGCTTAATATTAGCTAAATATCTAACTTTAAATACATATTGGAACAATCAGATAATGGCGTTTTATGTGTCATAGTCATCCAGTGTGTTGTGACTATGACACATAAATGCCTATAAGTAGTATAGGAGCTTAAAATAAGTTTCTCTATCAGTCACTCTTTTAGTGTGAATCATTGTCGCGCATCAATGCAAAATTCTGCCATGATAGTAGGTCACAACATTTAGTTATATAACCACTCTTAATTTTCTGCTCTGAAAATCATCATATCATCGGATATGGAAATAAAAGATATGAGAGGATGTATCAAGATCCCGAGGCATCACACGCATTGGGGGCTTAAAAATGAGGAGGAAACTGGATCAGCCGTCAGGGTCATCAGGGTTGGACCCTCATTCCCGTCTCATCACACGGCTGCTCAGCTGCTCCTGTCATCCATATTTGCAGCCTCAGTGGACAATTTCCTCAGCCGCGGGCCCTCTCAGTGCTCACAACAACACATAGATCAAGTGAATTAATTCTGCTTTTGTGGCAGCGCACTGGAGATCTAGGTCATGCAGTCATCGCTCTGTTTTTTTGGTGTGGCCACCTAAAGCCATGTCAACATCCTCATATCCTCCTGCACTATCTGACCTTGACATGCCCAGGTGATTTTCCACAGAGGTGTGTATGTGTGTCTGTGAGTGTCTTTGTGTGCCAACATGAATGTATAAGTATGTGTGTCTACATGTGTATGAGTGTGTTTTGTTGTTGGGAGCATAGGTATGATGAGATGTGCTATGAAAAAGAAGGAGATGCTGTCTATACATAGGACTTGCCTGCGGCTATGTGTGCATAAAAGAGAGAAAGGGAAGATAGAGAGCACAGGAGTAGATGTGGGAGGGTGAGCAGAGTGTGAGAGGCAGAGGGAGGATGACAGAGAAGGTAGGAGGGAGAGCATAGGAGAGGAGGAGGGAGGGAGGGTGCAGTGAGGGGACTGTGACGCAAGCCGATCGGCTCTGTTTACTGCTGATTGGCCGGGGTGGCTGCCAGTCACAGGAGCTGGGATTCAGGCACTGCTAGGAGAGCAGATTATGAAGCGGAGCTCAACCAGCGGCAGTCTCCTTTTATTGTCTCAATGGCTGCACACGCATTCCTCCTCTGCTCCCTCGCCTTGCTGTCTGCTCTCAGCCGGCCTGGGCTGTCCTTCACGGACGAAGGGATGGAGCCGGGACTCACCTACGACGAAGTGCCTGAAATCCTGGACAGAAGGTAAGTCCATCCTCTCTATGGCTGTGAACAGAGGAGGGGTGTAGGGGTGGGGGGGGGGGGGAGGGGTATGTAGAGATGCATGCGGGGATGCTGGGATGCAGATGTGTTCTCTTGGGGTCTTTCTTTACCTCTTTTGCCTCCCTTTTCCCGTCTCTAATAGCCCCTTTGGTGTAGTTAGGGTGAATGCAGGCAGTGTTGGTGTTTCAGAGAGAGCTGAGCTGCAAGGCTTTGTTTGTCTCAGTGTTGCGGACTGCATCAGACGCTGCTCATCGATCACGGATGGGGCTGTTGTCTCTGTACAGTAGTGTTGGTCTGGCAGAACGGGAGCTAAATAACGCTGGGGAAGTGGGTCTGCAGGAGAGAGGGAAGGAGAGAGGAGGGAAAAGGGGGAGCAGTACAGAGGGAAGGTAAACAAGGATGGGACATGGGGGAGAGGATGCATCAGGGATGGTCTGTTGGGGTCTGTTTACTGATGCAGTCATCGAGGGAGAGAGAGAGGGAGAGGAAGAGTTGAGAAGGGAATTCTAGCTGGCCATGTCTGCATAATGCACATGCAGTCCTGCAGGTCAAATCTGAATAAAAGATTCAGAACTCAAACCTGGGGGCAATCACAGCAGTGTCACAGGACTGAGTCCCCGGGCCTTTGCTAGCAGCAGTTCCTGACTGCTTATAGAGACATCTAGGCAATGTATCTGTGCCAAAACCATGTAAAGCTCTTGAAACTATGCCATGCATCATGGATCACACAATCCTCTACAGCGCAACTGCCTCAAAGCCATAAGATGCTGCCGTTTCATCTTGTTCATGACTTGCCTTGTTGCACCTTTCAGGATAGACTTCAGAGAACAAAAGATTATTACCGCCATGTTTTTATTCATTGCACAAACACTCTGATCTTTACACATGTTTGTGAGTGTAGGGCACAGATAACTTGGATTTAGAATTCAATATACAACGTCTCATGGGATTGCTGTCTTTCCAGCTCAATCTGGTGTTTGTGAAACCCCGACAGATCCCTATCTTAACTTTTCACCGCAGTCTCTTCCGACTGAGAGCGGCTACATTAATTTCCCCTGAGATTTCAAGCCTGTTCATAGAATCAAACTTTGTACGTTAGTCTTGAACGTAACAGTTGGAACAACCGGCCACAGCTCCTTTCTCAGCTCCGACACACTCCAAGATGTTGTTATATAAGAGCAGCCTTTCATTTCAGAGACCTTGTAGGGTGCATACCATTGGTTTGAAATGCAGACGGAAAGGTACAGTGAGTTAGAAGTTTCTATTGTCAATAGTGGGGGGACAGGAAGTAAAGAGAAAATATTGGTTACGGACATGAGAAATATTGAACTGGACTATGATTAATAGCCAAAAGCTTGGAAAAGTTATTAAAAATACTTCCTAGATGCCACTCTGTGTTAGATATACCTTAAATCAATCACCATCTTTAAAATACCTGCTAGAAAAGTTTGTAAGCAGTACCTTTTCGAAAAAGGGATGTCTTTTGAGTATACGTGCCCTTATTTAAAGCAACAATACATGTAGTTAAAAAAGGTCATTAATAATTTGACTGTTCATTTGTCTTAAAACTTTAATAATCTCCAATGTATTAATACTTGTAAAACAATCCAACTACACGATATCTCCGCTGATAATCTAACTATGGTTCTGTAAGGTGTGCAAAGACTGAATTCTAATTTTGGAGATTACCTCTTTAATCATCTGGGCCGAGACTATCAACAGTGCAGGCAAAAAAGAATAAGAGGGAAACTACTACAAAATTAGATTTTTGCAGCTGTTAATTATAAATGTTTGCATTATTAAAAAAAAAAGATTGATGCTGTTGTAGGCTTTTTTTTCTGCTCTAGTGGGAATAATAAAATGGATATGAAACAAAACTGGTCATAAATGTTGTAATGATTAGCATGAACGTGCACATTATTGATGTAAAAAAGTTGTATATATACACAAATCACACATTTCAATAACAATAGAATCCCTCTTCAATTTCCAATGAAACCAGTTTAGAAAGCCCAGTAAACAATTACACAAGTCCATTAGATATGACCCGAATTGCTAGAGCCTGTTACAACACACTCAAATTACATTATATTGTTCACACTGCCAGATAAAAAAAGAATGGCCACTGACGCGTTTACAGCGACTGAATGGGGTCAGGACAATTAGACCAGCCAAATAAATGTGCATCATACCATGTTAAGTTGTTCACAAGCTCCAACATAGTCATGAAATTCAAGAATTAAAAACACAGTGAAGTATATAGTCAATATTATAGGAAACAAGTAAAATATGCAAGGCACACACACACACACTTTTTTATTTTATTGATCTACTCAGCATTACGTAGTCAAACAGTGTCAACGTTTCGAGTATTTGTTTGCAGTTTTAAAGGTTTATCCTTTGCATTGTATGGTCAACAGGTTAATACGTTTAACTTGAAACTGTTAAACACTTAAAAACTGACCCAAATATAGGCACGGCTTAGAAGACAAATATAGGATTCCCAGTGAAAGATTAATGAGTGATCCCCTTTTCAGGGAAAGATGAAAGGGTTATAAGACCACCAGCTAATATGTAATATATTAAAAGGTTATATTGTGACAAAAGACAAATAATCATGAGTAGAAATATGTTTGCAATTTCTTGTTTGATTGAAGTCATGATGTGTAACTTTTCACACCAGCACTGAGGCGCTTGATCTCGGATTAGGAAGATTAAAACAACAAACAATCACCTCTTGACCCAGGGTCAAATCTGGAGCTGCAATCAAAGCTACAATAAAATGGGGAAGCAAAGCTGTGAGTGGCATTTTAGGACTACCAAAGCTTAATCCGTGCTAATAAACCTATCAATAGGCCTGTACTTGTACAATGTAGGATTAAGAAACAATTTCCTGATTATTGGGTACTGATTATTATTGGGTCCTGATTATTGGATCCTGACTAAGACCCAATAGTTCACCCCAGTCATTATTTACTTTTTAATGAATTAAATTAGAATATAGTTGACAAGTAAACCGAAAAAAACATTATCTCTGAGATCACCATTATTTCACAAAGTTCACCCGGTACATTGGGAAATACTATCAGAGCTGCGTTTAACATTTCATGTAGGCATAATATAAGGAAATATGAGTACAAGAACATGTCACTGTAGTCTGATACACTATTGATAAACACAATGGCAATGGTTCTAGCCTGAGAAACTAACATGTTATGGTTAAAGGTCTACATTCAATTGCTGAATATTACCTTTTGTGTTCTGCTAGTGTTGTTTTAATGAACGACAGACATTATTTACTGATCAATTAAACTAACAACAAGCTATCAAACCCCAGGAATATACCGGTGCAGTAGGATGTAGAGGTTTGGATGGACTCAACCTGGTATACAATGAGTGCAGCGGCTCAACACTCTGGGGTATCGGAGACAAAGAGGGTTTGTTTACAAGTTTGGGGAGAGGCACCACACCTTCTCTGTGCTCATCAGCACACAGCAGAGAGACTCAGATGAAAGATGATTATCAGATTTCCATTTACCAGCTTGAATGAGGACATCCAGTGAAAATACATTGACATTCCATCTGTAGCATTATGATTCTCATTACTTTTAATATTTACAAGCTAGACAATTACTTATCTAAAAATAACTGTATTTATAATAGACTGAGGATCCCCTTAATATAGTATTGGTCATTCCGACATCTAAGTGAATGTTATTGTTTGTGGACTAACAATGTGGAGGCATGATTGACTTGCCTGCGCATGTATTTAGGGTTATATGCAGAGGGAGCGAGGTGAGCTAAGGAGTGGCTCTGGCATGGCTTTGATTATATAAAGGGCCTGTTCAGCACCCAGGCACCGTGTGACAGGCTGAGCCAATGATGGGGCCGCAGCAGTCCTGGGTTGCTGACCTCGCGAAACTGGCACAGGAACAAACGGCTGGGCTTTAGTTAGCGCTCACACACACTCCTCTGGCTCCTTTCAGCCAGCTGAGGTATAGGTGCAGAGGAAGGAGTGCTTATTCACTTGTGTTTAGGATGGGCTGAGGCGGGGGGGGGGGGGGGGGGGGGCTGGCTGAGGTGCATATACAGCTTGTTTACAAAGACACAAACTGTTGTTAATTCCCAACCGTAGCTGCGGAGTGTTTACCGGAATTCATAAAAATGTAAATCAGATGTAAAATGTTGATGTCTGGGGGGATTTTTAACCTTTATGTTTTATCATAAGATTGTAAGGTTTAAAATATCAGTGCAGGTGATAAGTGAGCAGCGTCCGAGTACCTACAACGCTACTGAGGTTTCAGTTACAACTGCCAAAAGCACACTGCTTTTGGCAGCTCATCATATACAAACATGCTTACCCAGCATTCACCCGGGCAAATGTAAATATTTAAAGATTGACTATATTAGCAAACTGTCATATTGTTACTAATTAAGTAATATATGCAGACATCACGTATAAGCAAGTTCATAGGAATGTAGACACACAAACACACACACTTCCCAAGGAGTCTATCATTTAGCCAATCATGATGAGGTCAAAGGCATGGAAATGACAGCATGGTTCCTCCCTGCTGATTACCTACTTATCTCTCTTTCTAACGGCATCATGATGCAGCCGTGCGTTATCTGTTAACTTGACTGAAGATTAATTTAATTTGAATTGCTAAGAAAACCCAACAAGCTGTTTGAAACAAAGCTAAACTAAATGTTGTACAATAAAAGAGTAGCCTGCATCTACAGTACATGCTGTATTCCATAAGCTTGTCTTACTGCAGAATGTTAAACCGTCGTTTTTCTGATTCACGCTCTGCTTTATTAATTCATTCGAGAAAATAAGGTACTTAAAAGAAAAGAAAAAAACTGGCAAGCTTTTTTTTCACAATTTACAATCGATGATAACATAATGAATTATCTATCAATACAACGAAACCATCATTCCGGCAAAATACATTCAATGAATGTAGGCCTAAAATAACTTGAATGAAGAAGTTGAGGAGATGTGAGGAGATTCCAATTACAAGTTAACTAAATGACCTATCACTGCCTCATTAGCTCGATTCCACTGGTCATCGTCAAAGTTCAAATTTACTGGACGGGTGTTCAGTGTCACAATTTCTGAGTCAGTATTAATTAGCACATGAACTGTCCATAGGGTCTGACATCATACCTTAATCTCTTCATCAGGTTCAGGGCCTTTGTCTCTACACATTTGGGCTTTAGTGGACCTGGCCTGTGTTTACCACTAATCCTAATCCATCTGGCACTAAACTACACAATATTGCCCAGGTGGAGACCTCACCAGAAGGTAGATAAGAGCTTCAGGCTGCTGGAATTGATATGTCTGGCAATCCACCCTAAATCTGTAACTTTCAGTGCTATCAGACACAATAATAACTTTTCATCTGTTTGCTGCAACCCACGTCTGCTCACCTTGTTTTGATATTTTTTGCACTTTCCTATCCTAGACCCATAATTTAAAAAAGTCATAGTGGACTAAAGGAGTGCTTAATCTTTTATTTTGTATTGTGTGTGTATCATTGATGAATGAGCCAACAATCCAGCCCTTGAGCAAATTATCCAAATGTCAAGTGCCGTGAACAGCTTCATTATTTTAATCATGAAAAGCATAATAAAAAAATAAAAAAACGATATACGTATATCATAAGATACCTACCTCCAAAGCTACCATTATGAAACAAAGTCCTAAAATAAACTCAATCCTGATGATGATGATGATGTAGTTTCCTTGCGAATACCAACAGTAAAGCCAGACTGACTGTGAATCAATGTAACTCTCCCCTCAAAAACCCAAAGACTGCACTCTGGAGGGTGGAAGTGGAGGTTTTTGGTACATTATGAGCAGTTAAATAGCAATTTAATTTGTAAGGCCTTTCAAAAAAAAGAAGAAGCTCTTGCAGTGTCTGGCTCAGAGAAACAAAGATTGAACAGTCCTTGTAGTCTCAGCTTTGCCTTGCTTTTAAGTGTTTAATAAATATTTAGGTCATCCTGCTATTGTGTGTGTCTACTAAAAAGGCGTTCCCTACAAGATCACAGAGTTACTATTCAACTAAAGATAACATCACTCCCAGATGAAGGTGTTTACAGACATTGCTGTGCTACAATTCATAAAATGATCTGAAATATTCATGACCAAAGCAGATAAACAAACTGAAGTAGTGCCTGGCGACTGTCACACGCACTGTAGGGTTTACCTTGTACAAGTCAACTATAACAGGCTATTGTGTGGAGATTAGCAAGACGGCCATGGTGATCGGGACGATCCAGGGAAGACCACATAGTCGTCAGTAGGGCATTACAACAAGTAAGCCCATTGCTGGCCTATTACGTCTTTGATTAGACAGTTAAAGGGATCAGGATTACCTTCTAGAAGTCCAAGGCTACACAGGGTTAGTTGGACAGAGCAGGACAGAGGGCAAACATGTGACTGACTTTGTGGACTGATATATCTGTCTGCAAAGTATTGTGAGTGCATTCCCATGGGAAAATAATCCTTAATAGATGTTGCAAAATAAGTAATTCGATAAGTTTGAAAATCACATTCAATGTTTGTTTATTTACTATGTATATGGTCACTATCATACATATTCAATATATCAATATACTTACTATGATTATACACGGGGCTAGGGGCTATTGACATTTTGTAAAAAAACATACACAAAACATCTTATTTTGGTGTCTGGTATTTGACAACTTAAACCCATAAATCATTGTATGCTGTATAACCAAAACAAACAGTATGTTAGCAGCCCAGAAGTACATTAATGATGTATGACTTGTCCAAGTGGGAATAATCCTTTATTACATTTATAACATTCACTTTAATAATAGAATTCATAAATATTCTGGGAGGTGTTTTTTATATAGACTGGCCTGCAAAGCTGTTTGCTGCAGTAGACAGTAGACAATGAACTTTCCTGTCCAAGAGAAAATGCTGAACAAGCATTCTGTGTACTATGGAGCATCATATATATAATATCTAGAGTTTTTTTTAATATTATTAATAAAAACTCTTCAACATTTTCCTGCATCTTGTCATCCCAAGACCTTATGTTGTCTTCTGTATTTCCCACAGCAACGAGGACCCCCATCAAGCAACAAGAATCACATCAAGTAAGTAACAAATCTGGTGTGACACAAGGCCTGATTCAATCCAACCTGCCATGTTAATGTTGACGCTGATGCGTTTGATAGATACTGGAGACATCTTTTCTACATCGTAACACAAACAGATTTTGAAGTGTGGCTTTTGTGTGATCCATACACCTCAGTAGCAATTCAGATGTTTGGCTATATTTAGGCTCTTTAACAAAAAAGGCAGACAAATTATAGAGACATTCCTTTAAATGATGTGGTTGCAAATCATATGTTGCTGGAACAAGATGAACAGTATTTGTAAACACTGAACAATAGTACTGTAACTGTGAAATAAACTGCTGATGAGTCACTCTGATGACGCAAAGCAACTAGAAATAGATAGGAGCCTGAGCACCGGAGTGTACGCAGGATCACTCTGGGGCTGTGTGTTTGTGTGTTTGTGTGTGTGGCTTGTGTGAAATCGGCTGAACTTTTATGATTATGTTGCAATCTGCATTGCTGCATTGCAATCAGCTTAATGTGTGTACTGATATAAACTTTCATGGTGCAGTAATGTGTGTTTGTGCTTTCAGGTCAAGATGGTGGGTACGGCTTAGAAAGTGAAGATGTTATTTTGACGCCTGAAGAAGAAAACCCACTTAGGAGAATACTGCAGGTACACACACACACACACACACACACACACACACACACACACACACACACACACACACACACACACACACACACACACACACACACACACACACACACACACACACACACACACACACACACACACACACACACACACACACACACACACACACACACACACACACACACACACACACACACACACACACACACACACACACACACACACACACACACACACACACACACACACACACACACACACACACACACACACACACACACACACACACACACACACTATCTCCACCATCAGCCTTTTATCTTTATCTGCACACACACACACTGGGATGCACACAAACAAAACAGAGCATATTCACTCAGCCACACTGCTTGACCTTGAATGTGGGAATATTGTTGGTCTCACATTAACCAGAGGTAAAGTATCCTTGCTACCCACACACATGCGAGCACTGAAAATAGAGTGAAAGTATACTGCATCCAGACATTATATCGATTAAATGACTCCATGCAGCAACATTCCTGATACTACCATTTTGAATATGTTAGCTGTCATCTCAGTTAACATCCCCCAAATGCAAAAATCCCTTCATAGCCACTGACTGCAACTTAATGTCTTATGCTGAAATAGCCCAAATGCCCTCCAGTGAAATGTGGCCTTTGAGCAAAGAGATTCATTCCGTCTAACAGCTACCACACTATTATGCAAATGTTCCAATGGAAATAGACAACACTGCTCCATCCACATTTAAAATTCAGTGTTGGGAGCACTGAACATTTCATGGTCAGAATGACACAAAATCATTCAACAGCTGGATAAAAGTACACAAAAAGTAGTTTTGGGTATTTGTGATGTTCCTATTAAAGCATGAACAGTATGAGCAAAACACCTTAAGGGCACACACCTTTGTAGGCCACAAACAGCCCCTGAAGTGGGTCACAGTTTATGTCTCAAAATATGATCGCCCTCTAGAGGACAGTCAAGGAATGTACACTTGCTGCTGCCCACACTTTGATAGCCAGTTTACTGAGTTTCTTTATTTCTCCTGTGCTTGATTCCTCTTTTCATATGTTTCACAGCCTTTTAACTGGCATCAGCCGGGGATGTCTACTAGTAAGAGGAAGCTGCTCCAGTCTCTGATGGGGCCCTATGGCCCATTAAGTGTGTCTTACAATGGGAAGTCCTGCATTCTGTTCAAGGCAAAGCGCCTCGCAATTCGGTACAGGAATCACACCTTTATTGACCTGACTGAAAAGGTGTTCAACACCATCGCACCCGTGGACACTAAAGGCTCCATCTGCACAAAGGAGAAAGCTACGTAAGTCAACCCTTGTTTTCTAGGAATTTGGTTTAGTTAGTTAGTAATTAAAAGACAGGAGGGACATACAGTATGTGTGCTAGTCAAATATTTAGAAAGCTTACGTAGGCTATCTACAGCCAAGGCATCAGAATAGGTTTGATTCGACTTAATATTAGACACAGAAATACAAAATAAATGATCTAAGGAAATGGGTTACTACTGTTTTGAGAAGACAATAATGTGTTTAATATTTACTGTGACCAGTTGAGAATTCCTCTGAGCAACTATGTTAAATCACATTTAAAGTGTGTGGTTTTCTTTTACCGCAGGCTCTCCTTAAGGTTTGGCGATGTGGAGGACTTGCGAGGTCTAGTAATCAGGTGAAACATGCTTACTAGATCTATTTTTACTATATAACAGTACAAATGTTGTAATATATTTCTCTAATGTGTGGACTTTGCATGTAACTAACTGCATTGTCTCTCACGGCAGGCTTCAGATGTCAAACACATTTTACGAGGCAGCCGGTCAAAACTGGTTCACACTGGACAGCGTTCACATCCACTACAACTGGACCCAGGAGGCCACGTTCAACGCCAGCGAGGTCTACGCTCCGGCCACGTCATCCTACCATTGTCAGCACGTCAGCAGCCTGCACAAATATGACACCCTGCTAGTGCCAAGCTCCCACACTGACACATCCGCTAACTGGCACATCACTTTCACTGATTTCCAGGTACACTGTCGCACAAGAGGCTCAGCCTTCTTTGTTTAACTTGTCTAGTTATTACTATAATTCACTGTTAGTATTTTCCCCTGTTTGCTGCCTGTATACACATGTGTATGTTTGCCAGCCATTTTCTTATGTGTTGGCTGTCAGTCATCCTGTTTGCCGTCTGTTTGGCAGTTTGTCAATCTGTCTGTACACTGTCTGTTTAGCCATCTGCTAGGCTGTCTCAACCTGTCCTATTGCCCAGTGTTCCTGTAAATGGTAAGCCCAGTTGTCCTCTTTACTTTACCCTAATCTCATTTCCCCCTCCTTATCATTGTGCTCTTCCAGATCCAGGCCTTCAATGTGCAGTCAGACAAGTTTGCATCAGCCAGTGACTGTGCCACTTTCCTAACACCAGCCATCCTGATGGGCTTGGTGACATCCTTGATCCTGCTTCTCGTCTTAGCCTATGCCCTGCACATGGTGGTACACCTCAAGCACATCGACCGCTACGAGGAGCACAAAGCCACCGTCTACTTTCCCCGCAGTCCAGAAGCCGAGTTGCCAGACAAAAACAGCCTGTGAAGGAAAAAGACGAGCTGGAGAACGACAGGGAGAGAGGGAGAGAGAAAGCTGAGAAGCGAGGCCAATGGAGGAGCAAGTGAATCCAAGAATGAAAAAGTATCCTCCACAGAATACTTGTTCAACAAAATGACAACTTGCCTGTTCATATAAAAACCTTGTACGTCTTAACTACTTTAAGTAAATGCAGACCGTGGTTGGATACTCTTTCTTCTTTTCTCATTGACCTGCATCTTGGCATCCACATTTTGAATAAAGCCTTTGGATGAAGCCTCTCCCTGAGAGACGGTTCATGATCCTGATGTCAAAGGTCAAGAACAGTTCCGGGGCCCTGCAGGGCAACAGCATACAGGCCTTTACCCCAGTCAGCCATTAACACCACAAAAGGCTAGCAACTGTGGCTAATACAGCTAAAATCAGATGCTCCTGATTATACATATGTATTACATGGCTCACCAGTGTCATATTACAAGCTTCCATCACAACCACATCGTCTTTTCAGCTTTCATTACAGTGTACTTTGTCTAATAACGCTGCAAGAAAATATATACTTCAAAAGCCAGTTTTATAGCTGGAATAGCCGTATTAGCTGCATGCCATAAAAGGCTGGTCTATCTGGGCTAGCACAGTGTTTCCTAATAATAAGGATTACAGAGAGTCTTGCATGATTTGCAGCTTAAAATAATCAAATATGGCACAAAAGAGAAGGAGCTTGAACAGCTTTTGAGTGTAAGAGAAGAGAAACATCGGGAACCACTGGACTAGCATCTGGCTGGAGTGAATGGACCAGCACTACTGGCCCTTCAGAGCCTCTGGAGCCTCTCACCCCACCCCTGAACAAGACTGCTGCTTGGGATTTAACTGTGAAAAGGCCTTTTACAGACCAGCCAGAAAAATGGGGGTTCTACAAACTAGCACAAAATGGTTTGGTTGCATAAGCACCAACAACAAACTATCAAAGACTATACAAGGAACTATGCTGCACTGTCTAAACTGCTCTGTCTGAGGACATGGCAGGAAAGCGGGTCTTGCGATGACTTGACTCTCTGAGAGTCAAACGTTTGGACAAGGGAGGCCTTAGGTCCTCCATCCACAGCACTGGATTTGACTGCCAAAGTGAAGCTACCAAGGAGTTGCCATGAAATATGGTGAGGACATAGTGAGACAATGTGAAAATGAAAGCTAACCGTTACAGCTATGTACAAAACAAAAACACATACATGTACAGAAGTCGCTCTGCGGAGGTCTTTTTTTATATACAACGTAATCATGAAATACTATTAGTTACAGGATGACTATGCTAATCCTCATAACCCAAAGGATATACAAAGCTGTAGATACATTAAGATCTCTATACGATCATAGCTGTTTACTATCTTCAAATATTGCACAACTTATACACATAGGTACAAGTAAGACATTGAGCTATGAGGATTGGTGAGCGTATCAATGCATATGATTTTTCTACAAAGTATTAACATATTACACTGTCTGTCTATTTGTTTTAAGCTCGGCCAGACAATGTACGGTCCAGTTTCATCTAACTGTAAATTACAGTACAAATTCCTACCATAGAAGGACGATACTATGGAATGCCGTCCACTCACCAGGACTTATAGATGCCATTATTATGCCAGAAGCCACACTAGCAGCAGTAACAGCATCAGTAAGTCATTCCTACTGATAAAAACAATCAGCATGACAGTAAATAGATATCTTAACATTCGATACAGCAGTTCTGTCAATCTGTAGCAGTGTGCAATGTGTTCTTTGGTCATAAATGTATCCTACAAACTATGAAATAAGCGGAGGCAGTTTGTCCAAGGACCAACTGGTGTAGATTGAACAATAAATGATATTCAGAGGAAATGGTGTGCCGTGTTTATATTTGTAGTTGGAAGCGTACAAATCACATATTTTGCTACGTGAATTAAATTGTGTTGGTAATTACAATCAAATCCAAAGTTGATCATGTCGTTAATTGTTACTTTACTTAAATATCTCCAATTAAGTGTCAAGGTTAACGACAGCTCTGTCCCCCCCCCCCCTGTATGCCATCTGCTTTCTCCTTTCCTTTCTGTTTGAACAAAAATGTCAGTACAGTTTAACCGTCACCTTTCCAATCAAACACTTTCAGGTATTCTCTATAGGCATTCATAGCAATATAATTACAAGAATAAAACAATTAGGGACTTGTATTACTCAACTTACTTACAAACAACGTCATACAACATGAGCCTAAAGTGGTTATAAGGGTTTACAAAAAACTAGTTGCTGATTTGTGTTGACTATGCTGTTATTTTAGGCCTTACTTACAGGACACATAAACAACAATACGCCACTTCACTGGTAATCATCAAAGAACTGATTTCAGCTGTAAGTAAGTAAGGATTATTTTCAATATGACAAACAGTTATGTTCAATTGAATAAAAAACAAGATAATGCCAAGTGGATTTTGAACGCTCTTATTGCCTCATTGTCATTTTGTGAAGATAAACTGCGTTATGCAGCGACATCTAGTGGATACAACTTGCAACTACCACCTGATCATGATTATCATACACTAATGATGATAAGTAGTTTATTAATCTGATAATTTTTCAGTCACTGCTTGGCTAACTATGTGATTAATTCCAAGTCAAAATTCAGGATCAAAACACAGTTTCTACGTTTACCTATTTCAACATCGTTTTGAACCTTTCCCGGAGTTGGATTCCTGTTCTACGGTTTCTACTCCCAATATTCAACTAAAGGAGTTCCCGGAAGTGGAAAAAAAGACGTGAACCAAACCACAGGTAACCCAAAAGTTGTCCAACGTTACACTACATGTATTCTTCCCATCACCTGAGTTTTGTGCAAAGTGTAGCATGCCTCACTGTGGGATAGGGAAAGTGATTTTTGACTAACGTCAGCCCAGTTTGGGTCCATCTTAAAAGTTATTTAGCAGCAGAGGTGGAAGAAGCTAGTAGGCCTACTCAGCTCTTGTAGGCTACTTCAGTAAAAGTAGAACTACCAGAATGTACTCCAGGGTAGCTTAATGTTAATCCAGGTGTCTTTACGTCTTATTTAAGTGAAATCTACATTTGCAGAGTAACTAAAGGTACAAAATAAATGTAGTGGAGTAGTCCTACACCATTTGCGGTAAAACTACAAAGTAGTAAAGTACAAGTCTCTCAAAATGGTACCCAAGTACAGTACTTTAGTGAATGTACTTGGTTGCTTTATACCACTATCCCAACAGATACCATTAAAGGTGGGGTAGGTAAGTTTCAGAAACCGGCTCGAGATACACTTTTTGTTATATTCCATTGAATGCTCTTAACATCCCGATAGCAATGAATATCTTAAGTGCTTTGACAAAAAATCCATAAAAAAAATTCATCTGTAGAAGCCGTAATACTGTAAAAAGTACAACCTGGCCTACCGGCCTGTCAGCCTTCCATCGGGGCACAAACTTATCTCGTGCCCTCATTGGTCATGTGTGTGTTGGAGGAGGGGCTCTATAAGGAAGTGGCAGATTTTCTCCGGTTGTGTATTTTCAAATTCTAGCGATCTCGAGCCGGTTTCTCAAATGTACCTACCCCACCTTTAACACTCAGAAAAATGTCCACACAGTTTACTAACCTCAGTCAACCCATTCTTTGTCCTAACTAGCTAGTCATCTGTGCAAAGCCTGAACCAACACTAAGGGGATCTTTTCAATACTCACCTCTCATAAACAGGTCATAACATTTGTTGGAAGGAACCTTTGATGGAGGGTGATTTGCATTTGATTAGTAGTTCATTTGGCCTACATTTTACAAGTAACATCCACATCACTGCTTGTTTGTGTCCATGGGTGGTCTGATTTGTTGTTTTTGTTGCATGCATTAACAATGAGCCACACCATTTTTGGTAGGATATGCTGCTTTGTGTTTCCTTCACATTTGATGGAGATCTGTTCATTAGTGCTTGATATATTGTGTACAGTACCCTGACTGTAGGGCCTCAGGGAAGCTGGGGTAGTATACATTATGAAAAGTACTTGGATACAAAAATGTCATGATTGATTTTTAGAAAGTTGTCATGATTGTATTTGATGTCAGTTTTGTCAGTAGGCCTATATCAGTTATTGAGATGCTGTGGTCAGAATAAATGTGCATTCAGTAAAGGGTGCTTCAACAAAAACTTGAATATAAGACACTCATTGGTCTATTAACATATATACAGGGATATGTTAGTAATTTGTCAACCATATATATTTGGGATAAACTCTCAGATATAAGTTAGATTGAATGATTAAAGAGAAAATCAACATATTATTTGTTTATCAAGCACTCATGGTTAAAACTAATACATGTCCTGTTGTGCTGTTAATGTGCCTCATTAGGCTAATTCTATTTGGGTGTGCCTCACGTCTGTATTGAGAAAGTGCAACTTCATATAACATGCTCTAGATGTCAGTGTTTGCATGTGTCACAGCTTCTGATGGCCACCTCTGGATATGTTGTTCTCAGAATAAATAAATAATGATAAATTAAGATTGGCTGTGACCAATTATGAAAGTAAAGACTGAAATAAATGTTTTAATTAGCTGCTGTGAATACCATGGTCATTGTCAATAACTTGTAACGTCACAAACTCTGTGTCAAATTGTAGAGCGGTAGCCAATGACGCCATTAAAGCTTTGTAATAAATGGAACAGATAATGTACAAAAACATTTGAAATTAGATTATCAACAGCTTTTAACAGCAGGGGTGAATAGTTTTTGTGTTGACAGTGAAGCCTGAGACTTTTATTTGACCAAACTTTCCCTCAGTGATTAATAATTTTCCTCTCTCTCTGAGACACAAACACAAGAGTCATGTTTATTGTTTGTTGTTAATCTCTCCCTGTGCAGAACTCCAGAGCGAGGATCCGCGGAGTACTCCAAGCTGGGGATTCAGACTTTGTGGCCGCAGCCTGTGCAGAGACAGATATGCCCGCCTGTTTTATATGTAAAGCTGCCAGCCAGAAAGCACAGTGCCCACAGGGTATGCCGCACAACTCCTTTGTTGCAGCCAAACTGTGACGGGTTCCCACTGTCTAAGCTGCTTTGCATAGCACAAGTGATGGTAAGGATACTAAAAAATGTAGGTGTGTAAAATTGGAAATGTTTAAATTATACTGGCAGAAAACAAGACTACGCTCGCCCTCTACCTCTTGAAACATTTAACCTTCTCAGTTCTTCCATTTTATTTTAATAATATTTTTTTTTTTGACGTGTCCACTGTGGTAAATAGTTAGAGATAATATTGCTCGGCCCTTCAGTGCCTCAAATTATTCTGCACTGTCAATCATTGATTTGGTCCATTGGGACACTTTGAAGTGCGAAGGACTCGGTGAGTTGACCATTAATTGAGCATCACAGTCAAGCCAATCACAGCCTCCGAGTTCCTCATCCTCTATCAGCACAGCCGCAGTGAATGGCCTCGTTTTAGCCTCTTGGGTATGTTATCATTGCAAATGAGTTGGTTATCAACAAGACAGCCTAGGCTTTGGGACTTAAACTAATAAACAGTCCAGGGTGGATCAGAGGAGTTTCACTGTATGCTGCTCTACAGCAGCTCAGTCATTTTGTTTAAAGATGAGCTTGGTTGTTTTATGTTTGTGTATTTTGTTTTGGTTTTGGATACAGATTGAGTGCTGTAGAGATAAGTATTTGTTGAAAATAGGTTGTTTTGACAGTAGTGCCAAGTGCTTGGGCTGCGTCTCAGAATCTGAAGAAATAATGATTAGCTAATATAACAGAGAGTATTCAGTGTTTTGTCACTTGATTTGCAGCTGTGAAGCACATCGTTGGCAAAGCCACACAGGAAGAGCAGATGGTGAGAAAGAGGTGGGCTATCTGCTCAGTCTCACTGTAATTTCCTGTAACATGGGGCAATGCTCTGGTTCTCTTTGCAAACAGTTCGCCTTTGAAGAATGATTTGGAAATATACATTTTAATAAGGTGCACTGAGGCACAGCCAATAAGACACAAGAAAAAGATAGAGAGGAGATTGCATATCTGAAATAAGCTGATGATGGGAGGGAGGGGAAATAAAGGCGAGACAGAGAATAATGGGGGTAAGGAGAGGACTTGGCACTTGGCAAGGTGTTTTTTCTTTAATTGAAGTGGCCGGGGAATGTAAAATGAAATGGCATGCTTTGGGCAAATCAATTGTGAACATGTTGCGAATGTAGAGCATTTTAGCACCATTTTTAATCTGCTACACAATATAATTCAAATATCACAGACGACTTCCCCGGCTGCCTGTTATTCCTCCACATAATGAAGCCACCTCTCCTATCAAGCCTTTCCTTTCAGGCAATCAGACAGCTCCTTGAGGCAATTCACACTGTTTGTTTGAAGATGGTATAGAAAATTGACAAGTTTTCTCCCCAAAACTTAAATCAGACTATACACACAATTTGTGCTTTGGATGTTCTTTCCCTGCTTTGTTATTGCTGTGGATATCAGCTCTCCATTCCCCCTATCTGTCTTCCTCTTGTTTCTTACTCATCTCTGGTTTCCATACTCTCTCTTCCCACCCTTCTATTTTTAGGTGAAGTACCTTTAATTATGCATGTTGTCACAGTGCTTTTAGTATTACTGTCATTGAAGAAGATGTGTGTGTGTGTGTGTGTGTGTGTGTGTGTGTGTGTGTGTGTGTGTGTTTGTTTGTTTGTGTGAATATATCTCTTTCACACACAGCAAAATCCCAGCTTTCTGTTTGTTTACATACTGAATCTAAACACAACCCCAGCGCAAGGACACAGCGTTAAGTGTGAGCTGCGAGATGCTTTGGCCCTCAGGAGACTGGCAATGCAGACAATTTAGAAAGAAGGACACTGACTGGATGAATGATAATGCATGCATAAAGTCAGATATACACATTGTATTCTAAAGGTGACTCACTGATATTTAAGTGCACTCATTTCAGACAGCATGTGGTGTATATATTGGACTTAATTATCTCAAAGGGTCTGAATATCTCTAAGGTCGTGGTGACTGATGTTGCACTGTCTGACCATTCCTGTGTTTTCTTTGAGAGCTCTATTTCTGTTCACACAAATGTTCAAAATAGGTAACCACAAAGCGATATTTAACTGAAAATACTAGGGAAATGTTTACTCAGAATTTTTCTACCACACTTGCCCCTGCTAACATCTCAGTAAATGAGCTAGTAGATCATTTTAATTCAAAAATTAAAAATGTTATAGATGCCATTTCTCCAATTAAGGTAAAGGAAGTGACTGGGAAGAAAATATCTCCATGGAGAAAGGCCGTGACCGTGAAAACAGAAAAAAGAGAATGTCGAAAAGCTGAACGCAGGTGGCGAAAAACAAATCTCCAGGTTCACTTTGACATTTATAAAGAGAGACTTGGCCTTTATAATTTGGATTTGAAAAACGCACGACAATCGTTCTTCTCTGACATCATTAACAAAAACAACGCACGTGCCTTGTTTGCTACCGTCGACAGACATTATTCAACTTCTGAAATCCTCCTCCTGCTGCCTTGATATTATTTCAACAGGATTTTTCAAAGATGTTTTGCCTTGCATGGCCTCAGAACTACTTCATATAGTAAACACATCTCTTCACTCAGGTATTTTTCCACAGGCCCTGAAAACTGCAGTCATTAAACCGCTCTTAAAAAAGAATAATCTAGATGCTTCAGTAATGAACAATTACAGGCCCATATCAAACCTGCCATTTCTAGGTAAAATCATTGAAAAAGTTGTTTTTCAACAGTTGAGTAATTTCTTGCATTTAAATAACTGTTTCGATGTGTTCCAGTCAGGATTTCGTCCAAACCACAGCACTGAGACTGCTCTTGTAAAGGTCTTTAATGACATTCACTTAAACACAGACAGTGGCAGAACTTCAGTGTTAGTATTATTAGATCTCAGTGCTGCGTTTGACACTGTTGTTGACCACAGCATATTACTAGACCGACTGGAAAACTGGGTGGGACTTTCGGAAACAGTTCTAAATTGGTTTGAATCCTACTTAAAGGACAGAAACAACTTTGTTTCTATAGGTAAATACACATCTGAGTTGACAAATATGACATGTGGGGTTCCTCAAGGCTCCATCTTGGGGCCTCTTCTCTTTAACATCTACATGCTACCACTGGCTCAGATAATGAAGAACAACAAAATAAGTTACCATAGCTATGCAGATGACACACAAATTTACGTAACAATTTCACCAGGAGACTATGCTCCAATTCAAACACTGAGTAAGTGCATTGAACAAATCAATGACTGGATGTGTCAGAACTTTCTCCAATTAAACAAAGATAAAACTGAGATAATGGTTTTTGGAGCCAAGGCAGAACGTATAAAAGTTAGCGCTGAGCTTCAGTGTGCAATGTTCAAAACAACAGATAAAGCCAGAAATCTAGGTGTAGTCATGGACTCTGACCTGAGTTTCAACAGTCACATTAAAACAGTTACTAAATCAGCCTACTATCACCTAAAGAACATATCTAGGATTTGTAAAAACTTGTCCATGCCTTTATCTTCAGTAGACTCGACTACTGCAATGGTGTCTTCACAGGTCTCACTAAAAAATCTATTAGAAAGCTGCAGCTGATTCAGAACGCCGCTGCTCGAGTCCTCACTAACACTAAGAAAGTGGATCACATCACTCCAGTTCTGAAGTCTTTACACTGGCTTCCTGTGTGTCAAAGAATAGATTTCAAAAATATTGCTGCTGGTTTATAAAGCACTGAATGGTTTAGGCCCACAATACATTACTGACCTCCTGCTAAATTATGAACCATCCTGATCTCTCAGGTCTTCAGGGACTGCTTTCTGTCCCCAGAGTCAGAACTAAACATGGAGAAGGAGCGTTCAGTTATTATGCTCCAAATATCTGGAACAAACTCCCAGAAACCTGCAGGTCCGCTGCAACTCTTACTACTTTTAAATCCAGGCTGAAGACTTTTTTGAACTATTCATATCTTAAAGGGGAAAGGAAACACCAATTACAGTTATAATATTCCGGTAGTTTATTCATTTTACAATGGATATTGATCGTAATTTTTATTGTATATGATATTACTCGCCAAAAGAAAATTAATTATCCGCCGGCCGGGTGGGGAATTCCGGGACCAGGCCGCAGCCATTAGGGGAGTCCCAAATGGTGACGTCACTGGCTGTGTTTTCGCTCCACCGAAAGTCAACACAACGTAGCAGATATGGCAGCGATGGAGGAATTTTGCAATGAGATCGACGTTTTGAACGATGAATTTGACTATTCGTCGGGAGATGACATTGATGTGGAAGCATCTACAGTTACCAGGCATCCCATGGCCTATGCTTATGAACCGATTCGGTCGAATAGAGTGGCATACGATCCGGAATAAAAAATTTTAAAAAACACAATGCTAACAGTGAGCCTCTGAATTAGCCCCGAGCGAAAATGCTAACCTATTACTGCACCGATAGCTCCCTTATTACTTATCCTAGCCGCACATCCAACACATCGTTTATGATCGCAAGGAGACACAGAATCTAACGGTGCCCACCTCAACACTGGAAGATACAAACTCGCGAGGTTATCCACAAAAACGTACATCAAAACAAGTGGCGCTAGGTACTAACATACGCCAGGCTAACGGCTTACCTTCCTCATTGTCTGGTCTAAACTGGTCTTCAATGGCATTACAACGATAAAAACGATGATGTAGTTAATCCATAGGTTAATATCCAATGGGGCTGTGTCCCCTTTGAAATGTTCTGATAATCTATAAGCAATACAACTGCAATTCCGTTATCTGCTGTCCGCTCTGTGCTCCGTGCGCTCTGGGTCCTGCAATACCATCCATCAATAGCAATACTAGCCTTTTTAGGGCTGTTTTCGACAGATGAGCGTGTGTATGCCAGTTTAATTAGTTGAGCTATAGAACACCCCCAATTCTCTATTGTGCGTCATAATAATAGCTACCATTTAGTTTGGACGCGATTGCGTTAATTAATAAGGTCACACTGTGTCAGTAAATACATGTGTGAGCTAGTAATCTGGTAGTGCTGCAATATTTACCTCTCTCTCGGCAGCTGAAGCAACTCGTTTGGTGGCTCGAACTTCACGTTTGTTGACACTGTCATTGTCTTGCGCGGCCGACGTGCTGGGACGGTCGGTGTTCCCGACTGCATACGTTGAGAAATCGAATATTGTGGGAACAGATCCTGGCTTCAAATCCAATGTTTTGTATTGAACCAGGCATCCAGACTGGACTTTGAGCAGCTTCTCATCCTTTAGTGGCAGCCTATGGAAATGTACTTCTTCCTTCTTTGTATAAAATCCATTTGTGCAGCCTGGGGCAATACAATAAACTCCTGACGACGACCGTTTTCTTGTAATGTAAACTACTGGTGCATTGCACGCCATGTTGTTTGTTATTGAGCTTTGGCCCAGGAAGCCGTACCCAATCAGTGACGTCACTGGAAAAGTCCCGGAGCAATGGAAGCGCCCATGGTCATTAGGCACGTATTTCAAAAAGTAAATTCGCGTATCTCGATCGTTTACATTGGAAATAGACTAGATAAATACATTTCCTAATGGTAATATTGTCGCATGGAAAGCAGTTTGAAAAGTGTTTCCATTTCCCTTTAAACTGCACTGTAACTTTTATCCATGTATTTTTCCTTTTAATGTTTATTTTATTAGCTTAATGTCTTTCATTTTTTGTAAAGCACTTTGAATTGCCTTGTGTTGAAAAGTGCTATATAAATAAACTTGCCTTGACTTGCCTTGCCTATATATTTCTCCTGCTGTTGTTGAAGAAGTTACTGAATTTGCATCAGAATATTTAAGATGTTTGGCTGCCATTCATTGCTTACTGCACCTTTTAATCTTAATTGGGTTTTCCGTGTGCACTGTGTTATAACGGAGAAGGTAGACTGGCTCTTACATTTATTTACAAACGTATGTGGAGAGACACACTGATTTGTTTCCAGGGTGACACTCACTGATTTCAAGGCACACTCTGAACACCAGATGATATGTCTCAACAAATCTCCCTCTTTCTCTACCTCTGTCATCCCATGCTCTGGTTGCTTTCAATTTACTGACCTGTCTTTCTGATGCACCTTCTTGCTTCTCTCATTAGTGCTTCAACCCTTTTAAAAGCAGATGGCTTCCTCCTGTCTCTGTTTTCCCCAACTTCTACCATATTTAATATCCTAAAGGTCCTTGTTTCCCTCTTTCCTCGTTAAAGTCTAACCATCCTCTTCCACTTTTGCTTCTTTCATCTCCTCTCCGACCAGCTCTGTCCCTCCTCACCCAGGCTCTTCATTGTTCTGATATATGACCTAATTACTCTGCTAATTGAGGTTCTTGTACACCAAGGTCATGGTCAATGGGAAAGTTTTCCGAACATCCTCTCCGTCTGCTCAGCATGGTGTACAGGTAAAAGTACAATTACTGACCCAACGCACAATGAATAATGTTTTTAAATGACATAGAAAGCACATTGATTAGGTCCATGATGTTCTTTGTCAACTACTGTGGGTCACCAATACCACAGTGCCATTATGGGACTTCTTTTCTCTTTCATAAATGGCTCAATGTTCTGATTCTTATCTCTGAGAAAAGGAAATGACTGGTGTATAATTGCTTTTTAACACAATTATGTTCACTAATATGCGTTCCATTTTGTAGATTATAACAATGACAAATTAATCTTTGGTGTCCTTTTTAAGAAAGCCAGAAGCAGTCATTTCACTCTCTCCTCCTCTTCCTGCTTTTTACCGAATGTCTTCCCCTCTTCATTTCCCACTCCTGTCCTTTCCGTCGCTGAACAATCTGTTTCTTTCTTATACTTTTGACCTCTTTGTCAGGAGACACCAGCTGCAGTGCACCGTTCAGGTCTGTGTGTTCTCCTGATCTGTCTCCTGGACAGGAGCATGTCCTCACTTTACTTGACTTACTTACTTAATTACCTACATACAATAACATACAAATAATATTCATATATATACCTTTTTATACAGTTCATATTTTAGATGTCCCTAGAAGGAGATCTATTATACTCCTTGCTGTATCAGGAAGTGTTAAAATATCTTGTTTTTATCAAGGATGCTTGATTTTGGTGTTGCATGAAATTACGTTAGATCCTGCACAAGCCGTTTGCTTCCTTTTTTTTAAAGGTATTTTTTGGGCCAAAGAGACTTTATTGGAGAACTACGAGTGAAAGAGGGAGACAGAGGGGAGGACATTGCCTGAAATGTTCAGCCGTTTGCTTCCTAATCAGAAAGTGATTTGGCTCTACAATATATGTTCAGTAAAGTTCACTAAAGTGCACACATAAAACGTTAATATATCAATAATTGAAATGCCTGAATTATAACAGAAAAACTGAATGGAGGACACCAAGTTTATAATCTGCTCCTGGAGGTTTTAGGACCCTAAGCAGCTGCTAACTTTATTCTCCTTTGCCTTAGGCCAGCTATGCAAATATTCTCAGGTGAATTTTTTTGTTGAGAAAATGGGAACAAACGCCGTGATGATAGATTGTCTCTGGCACCATTTACCCCAGGAGGAATTTCTGAACTTTTACCACTCACAAATACTTATCATCTTAAAAACTGAAATTGTTTTTATGAATTTGTATAACATCCTCTTTTCGGGATTAGGTTATTTGAAATCCCAAGTAAAAATTCTACATTTTCTAAAATAAATGATCAGATGCTCCCCAGTTGGGACTGAATGCCACCATTTACAGAAAACCCTTTTCACTCTCTTTTGAAAGTGTTGAAATGACATCGAAACATCCCCAGCAATTTTCTAAATAAATAGATGCCAGTCTGAAAATTAGACTACCTTTCACCAGCACTGGAGGAACCCAAGTAAATCTCTGTGCATAAGCCTTTTAATCATCTATTCAACCCAGTGTACTGTCTGTTGACAGCCACTATTGAAGATAATTCCTCTCAAAAGCTTTCATTTATTCTCCATCTGCTTGAACATTCATTTAAAAATAAAAAAAAAACGTACTTGTGAGAGCGCAGTCAGCCTTAGCCAACAGTTCAGATCAATTCTTTAATTCAAGGACACAGTTTCCAGTTACTGGGGGAAGCTGAGAAGTTATTAATCTTCTCTCCTGATTTCACAGGTGACATACCAGCTCACCTCCCATGCATCGTGGCTGCCAATGCCCCCTGCTGTGTATCATGGCAAAGCTGGATGCAGTTTGTCCTTGTTTTCAAGCCCATGAATCTTGCATGTGGAGGATATTTTGATCCATGACGCTGCATATTCCGCAGGCAGCTGTGTTCCATCCCACCAAGTACAGTCGTCTGTTTCTCTGCTCGTGCTGATGGAGGAAAGTCTTTGGCATCTCATTATTAATTGAATTAAGGGAGGTATTTCTGGAGCAAGGTGAGTTCTGAGTCTGGTAACAAAGAATTATTTATGGTGTGCTTTGATATTCCTAGGCACTAATGGGAGTGAGCCCATCACTGTCTGTACCGATAAGTACATCGATGCTCACACTCGGACACCACCTCCCGCTTCCTAGTGTAAATACAAACCAGCCTGGACAGAGATGCTTTAGCTCTGCAATAGCTACAACATGTTACATTGTCCTCCCATGATAGAACTGACGATAAGTGACTGGTTTTCTAATAGAGACTATTTTTAGACCTGCAGGATGGAACAGGGGCAGTTATGATGACCACAGTTGGGAACAAATTTGATCTGTCAAAGGTGCAATTCCCTAAACATCGCTGTGTTTTTTAATCAAAGCCTGTCGCTCTGCTGCTCACACCTCACCTAATGTAGGGCTTATTCTGGCAGGGCAAAGCATTGTTGACAGTAGTCCAGTAAAAAAACCTGCGCATTTGGGGGACATTATAAAAAGCTACTGTAAAAATCACATATTCTTATTGAAGTATTAGCACATCCAGTTCAATAATGCCAGTACATCTACCCTTTCCCACTGATCCTTAATTCTGTATTGGTATGCAGGATTGACCTTGGTGCTAATGAGCTGAGATACAGGATAGCTGGTAGGCCTTAGGTCAAACTAGACGTCAGAAAAGGAAATAAGGCCATACTGATGAAGCTCTTACACTGTACATAGTCCCATGCAGTTTGTATAATATTCTCCTTTTATCTTTGTATCATCTTCCAGTAATAGCAATGGCTTCTTCAATACATAAGATTTGTTACAGTTGTGACAGTCATTCCACATTTTAAAGTACAATCATACAGATGTGTTAAATAACCCCCAGATGCTTATAACTCACTGATATGCACGTGATGATGACACCTCTTAAAGCATAATCTTGCCAGTATGTTAATATGACCTCAAATAAGGACATTGATGTTTTGTTTCTTGGTGTACTTTCTCAGAGTAAGGAGAACATATGAAGTCAACAAATTGAAATAACGGAAAGCTGTCACTATTGGATGGTAAAGAAAGCGCACCATCAAAACATATTTCTTTCATTGCCAAAATGCCAGGTACAGCCCAGTTACCAGCAGCTTGGGTACACTCTGCTCTCCAAAATCAGATGATGTGATTACAGCATTCAGAACTGAGCAAATGGTGGGTTAGAGGAGAGAAACAAGAGGGGTCGTGGGCGTGTGCAGATTGAAAATAGTACTGGGTCATTAGTCTTTGATGTTTTTCCCTCTGATGTGACCCATGACTAATTCTCACCCCATTTTTTTTTTCATAAAATATGTGTGCAGGACTTCATTGTCCATGACTACATTAATACATCTATCAATGCATTATTTTGTTCATGTCCTCTAAAAATACTAATAATAATGTCTTCCTCCCCACGTTACTAACCTCATCCCCATGGCTTCTGCATGCAATGCATTATTTTCAAGGTTGACTATGGTGTGTAACAAAATCCCTTGCTAATCCAGGCCTTAGCCTACCTCAATGCCCCATCCGTCCGGAAAATCTCCTGGGACATGCCTCCGGCTGACGTGCATGAATCAAGCGTCAGGAATTATGTGTAAAAGTGGTTGTCTTGTTGCTAGTTAATGTAACTATATTCATATTTTTTACGTCAATGGAAAATATCACAGAAACAATGTTATTTTCACTTTATCTAGGTCACGGCTAGAAGCTATTATAACATTGAATAGGGAATTACGAGGGACTATTGGGATTGTGTTTGGTTGTCCAATGGGACGAGTGGTATTAGATTGTGATGTCTCAAAGGAGGTGAGATGGAAAGAAACCGTCTTTGGGGATAGATAAGTGACATGAGGAATTTATGTTCAAAACCGTAATATCAGATTTTATTTTACTTTAGAGCAGTTTAATTTTCTCTAATAGATATTGATATAAAGATTAAAGATAAAGAATTATTCCAATTGTTTAAAATTACTACTTTACTCAGAACTACACTTTTGTGTGAACACTGTAATTCTCAAGATGGTAAACAAATAACCATTCACTCGTACCGGACGAGGAAGAAAGAGATCTGGAGGAGCCCACTGCATGAGAACCAACAGGATGAAAATAAGGAGTAAGAATTAAGGAAGACGTAAATAACTTTTTTCTTATCCCTTTAGTCATGAGTATGAAGACTTTCTTCAACAAAACTGCACAGTTGTTTTTCTTTATTCAATATTTGATTTGGGTTTTTACCCGCCCATTCACTTTATTTACCGTAACAGCTATTTTTCAGACTACCTAGGCTAGTTCTGTCAAGTGAAGTGGCCTGGCTTTGCTCAGTGCTATTCCTAATCACAATAACGCTTCCCTACAAGAAACACCCAAGAAAGTCATTTATAACTACCACAACTGATATTTAGTTTTAATTTTGCAGATTTACAGGAATAAGGTTGATGAAACCTGTCTTCAATGTCCATGCCATACGATACATTATGATCATGCTGGGACAGACACAGAAGGAAGAGATGATTCTGCAATAAGAAGGTAAACAACACAGAAGATGATCACGTAACATCAAAGTTTCTCTCTCATTTCTCATACATGTTTTTGTATTCCAGCTATGACCATACCTCATTGATTTGATCTGACTTTGCCATTACTGTGCTTTTTGCTTTTAAAACAATGATGAAAAGTTAAAACCCCTAAAATAGTAGTAGGCAAAGACAGAGCAGACAGCGTTTTAACCATACCAATAAACACATTCATAGAAAACAAAATTCCTAATTTTATATAGGTTCATGAGTTTATACCCCATAGTGGGTGTCACTTTTGCAGCATAGACCCATCAAAAATCAGCTGGGCAGTTTGTCACATATTTAGTGGCAGACAACATGTTCCACTACTATAGCAGTCTCACATTAAGTAAATGTTTCATGGGCAACCTAAATAAAAATCAATATGTGTTCATATCAGAAAGTGTTTGCTGAGTTTTACTTGTATCTATATTCAGAATGATAATGAACAAACTGTTACCAATGATTACATAGCTTAACACATGATGTATTTGTATGTTTAGTCTGTCATTCTCATTATAAGACCAGATCTCCAGACATTGTTTTATTTCAGGCTGACTTCATTATGGTCACATTGGAACAGCCATGTGTGTTGGTTTGGAAACCTGGGAGCTTTTCCTGTGGCATCAATTCACTGGCAACTTCAGAGAAGTCACTGGGCAGGCAAATATCAGCGCAATAACATGTATGCAAAACACATTTTGATTTACAGTTTAAACACTGAGCTTTCTCATCCGAGTGCATTTTAATGTCTCATGTGCCAGTATGATTATATGACACCTGAGGATTGTTTTAGGGAATCCAAAAAACATATATTAGAAAGGTCCAAAATGGGATGTGACTCTACTTCTATATATTGTTGTTGGGATGGGTCTGAACCAACTGTGTTTATGAGTTTGATATACCGAGACCGGTTGTTTCACATTGATGTTTGACCCATATAAGCCAAAGGTGAGCCCCTAACATAAAAAAGGTAGGTCTGTAATCAGAAGGGCCCTCCCTCTGCAGCGGTAGAGATAGGCTATTCAATCCTTGTTGATCCCCTTCCAGTGCTTTTCCAGAATCCTTCCAGCTCTGTGTGAAACACAATCCGTCGCATGGGGTCCATCGCCCAGGGGCCGCCATCCTCTTTCACAACCCATATGCCCACACACTGCCAGTGCCACATCCCTGCTGCAAAGTGCATTTAATTAACATGCTTTTCTTCAGCATAACTGAAATACTGTATCATGTGGTCCTGCCCTCCTTCCACCAAGAGGCTGAACATCTCCACTTCCTTCTGTCTTTACACACACACACACACACACACACACACACACACACACACACACGCACACACACACGCACACACACACACACGCACACACGCACGCACACACGCACGCACGCACGCACGCACGCACGCACACACACACACACACACACACACACACACACACACACACACACACATACACACGCACACACACACACTTTCTTTTCTCTTTTGTCAGCACTTTGGCAGTAATTCCTGCTTCAGTGAACTGGGTATACAGTGCATGACTTGATCTAACATGAAAGCTAAAGGCTAGCTATTATAGCCCTGTATTAGAGCCCATAAAGGGTAAGAGAGAGAGAGGCAGAAGTATGGCGTAATTCAACAACAACAATAAGAGCATCCTCAGATCCAGAGAGTAAGGAGGGGAGAAAGTAAGAGAGAGAGAGAAATGGGGAGAGAGTGAGAGAGTGAGAGAGAGGAGGCTAGTCGCATCACTCAAGACGAGTAGGCGTGCTCTTGTGCGCTGCATCGTTTGATGGTTCCCCCGGTACCTCCACTCACTGCTCTTTGCGGGTGAGGTCGGTCAAACAACGCAACTGGAAGGACTTTCCCTGCCCGAGGAGTAGAGCTTGACTTTCCGCCGTGCAGCAGAGCCGTGTGCACCGCACCGGTGAGCGGGTCACACCGCGGCACTTTGTATAACTCACAGCTGCCGTTTGCCAAGGCTCAACGGCGTCCCGCTCCAAGAACAGCAGCACACATTGCCATGAACGATTTAGTCGGACAGCATAGGTGACTTTGGACTTTTGATTTCCTCAATCTCTTTCTTTTATTTCCTTTTTCGGATTTTCTGGAGAGAAAAAAAAAATCCACGGTGGAAGCATAAGCCAACAAACTCGCTCTGTGCGCATAGGGAGGGTATTTTGCCCAAGATGCAGGTGGATCGGAGCTGTGTGGTTTCCAGTGCGTGGTGTGCGTGTCTGATTTTACTTTTTTCAACTCTGGGTACCAGGGTCAGTGAGGTGGGAGGCACCCACCAAAGCATCCCTCCGTCCGTGTAAGTACTGTTCTTTTACGCACCACTTGAATCTCCAAGTTTCAAAGAAGAACTTATAAATGTCTACAGCTGTTTGAGTAAACAATATGTAATGCCATATCGCTATGTGTTGTTTAATGCTATTTAGTGTAACACTTTCTTTTTTCTCTGATAGTCTGCTTTTTAAAAGATTTTGCAAAAAGTCTACTTTTAAAAAGATTTTGTAAAAACATGAAATTGTAAATCTATTTCATGTTTTTTCAAAAAATTTCAAAAAGCAGACTCATCAGTACTTTTTAAGTCAGCTTAATAAGTTGTGGCCTATTTATATTTTTAAACTGTTTCTGAATTCTTGCTTGTCTCTGTTTGTTTGTTTGTGTTCTGTCTGCAGGGTGAAGCTGTGGGCTTCAGCTTTTGGTGGGGAGATAAAGTCCATCTCAGCAAAGTACTCCGGCTCCCAGCTGCTGCAGAAGGTGAGCAGTTGCATTGTCTACTTAAGGTGACACTCTGGAACCTCAATACCCAAAATGTAAAATTCAAATGTCCACATGACTGAACTTGAGCACATTTTCATTTTAGGCAGTTTGAGTCTTGTAAATGATTTG